>NW_013531107.1:127929-133059 GCF_000836235.2 Papilio xuthus | reverse complement strand
CCTAGCTCCGCATATTGAAAAACACAGCAACTCCGCTCCGCAGCCTCGCTCCGCTCCGGTGGACAGTCACAGTACGCAACTCCACTCCGCATTAGTCCGTTTCTCGGCTCCGCTGCCTCGCTCCGCTCTGGTGGACTGGCAGCCTAACACGATCGGAACGTTAGCGCCGTAATCGATAGCTGTTTATTTTGCTTTGTTGCTAATTGACCGCCACTTTATTGAGTTACATTAAATAGACTGTGGCCGCTTTTTTTTATTTTTTATTTACAATCTCACTGCTTGTTACAAGAATTGACGTAACGTGGTATCGATTACCACAAAATCTTACACCACAGATAAAATAATGTTAAATTTGTAAATATCTTGAACTGAAAAATGAAGTATAATTAACAGTAATCAAGTAGCAGTTTTTAGTACCATTAAGAATTTCCTAATCTTCTAAATATCTAGTTACGAGCGTCGGTGGCTCAGTTGTCAAGCATTTGACTTGCAATCTGCAGGTCCTGTGTTCGAATCCCGCCATTTACCAATGTGTTTTTTGATTTCCGATTTCCATATGTACATTTATCCGACGTTCTTACGGTAAAGGAAAACATCGTGATGCAACCTGCACATATCTGAGAAGAAATTCAAAGATATGAGTGAAGTCAACCAACCCGCACTTGGCCAGCGTGGTTGACTATAGCCTAGCCATCCCTAACTTAGGGTAGGCTCCGTGCCAGTCGGTGGGGATGTATAGTGAGTTGACGATGAGAATACATGTATGTTTACCCTATAGAAATCCATCGCTAGTTTTCAATATTATTGCAGCTTTATGTTTACAACTTGTTGCTATGCGGAACTATAAAGCTCGTTGTATAGCGAAGTGAAAGTCAAAAGTAACTTTATCTTTATCAGAGGCATTGTCCTGCCGGTCAATTAGTCCGGCGTTTCACACGAGGGCAGAACATTTAACAATGCGGTACTAACCATAGTTAGAACAAACACTGCCAGTACTGCGCTGTCTTACTGCTCTATATCCTTCTGTTCTACTGTCCTTGTGTGGTCAAAAATTACACATAACAATTCTCTGTATAATGAAGTGTACATGAATTTATTTAACGTAAACAACAGCCTATGTTTTCTTCTTTGAATTTTATGAGTTAAATACTTAGTTATTGTTATACCTACTTAAAAGGTAAACTAATTATTTAATGACTAATAAGATGTTAGTAGAAAAGTATTACACGTGTGTATGAAATTATGTGGAACTTAACCAAAGTAATCACACTAAAGCGTAAAAAAAATACAGGATGTCCCTTTATAAGAATGTATAAAACATAACACTTATTTCTTTGAAGAAATACATCATAAATACGAACTAATAACTTCCTATTTATTATTTATATTTTCATTATGAATCAGTGTAATGAATATTGATGAGGGAATCCGGACGACGACCACTCGCTGTAATAAGGAAAGATATATGGGGGCACAAATTAATTAGAATCCTTGGCAATATAAAAGGAAAAGAATAAATTTTGTGTCAACATTATTGGAAAAATAATATAAAACATATCAAAAGAATTCAGTATTCAGAGCACTGACTGAGTGCCAGGACTATGCCAAATGGTGATCTGTATCTTCCTAAACTGTAAACTTTAGAGTTATGATGATACTCGCAGGATTTAAAGAAACTTAGTAGTCTAAGCGTTGTACCGAACTATGTTAAATTCTACATCTACATTTCTACATCTGTGTTAAATTTCAGCGAGATCTATGCAGCCGTTCTGGAGATACCTTCTAAAAAACATCCCAGCATTCATCTATAATTTCGCATTTATAATATTAAATTAGTAAAATTTAAAAATGACAGACAATAACAGACATAGAGATTAATAAACTTTATTTTATTTTCCCCTGGCAACCCTAAATGTCAGTTGTCAGAGCATGCGTGATGGAGCATTCGTTTTCGCTCATAGCACCGCCTTCCTTGCTCTCTAAAGAGTTGTCTAACGCGTCACGCAAATCTCTACATGCATATCTGTCATGTAATTGAACCAATCAATCATTTTGATTGCCACTTTGTAATACTTTCACTTCCCCAAATGAATCATTTCTAATATGCTTTAGTAATTGTTTTTCACATGGATCAAGTAAAACAGTTTTATCTAGCTAGGCGAGTTGGTGGGGCTAAACGTTTTGACTTATGTTTATAATATAAATCATGACTAGACTTCGGATGATAATTTTACAATGATAAAATGACTTTTTTGTTAAATCATTGGTTACAAAATACACGTAACAAGCTAAGGTCAAATTATCGACATTATTTGGAACATAACCTCCATGAAATAGCACGTTTATTGCCCTTTTACCGTCGTAAAGCGTACGTCGAACCTCGACGGCAGGCATCCATCAAATGAGGTGCTTTAGCCAAGTCATCCGCTCAGGTAATGAATCTCTTTAAGGGCTGGCGATAAAGAAAGTAGGTGACGACATTTGCGTCATTATGAAAAAATATTCGCGCTCTTTTTTATGCCTTATCAACACAAATAGCAATAAACAGTAACGTAATCTTAAAGTAAGTCATAATTTACTAATCGTTCAGTCTTTAAAGAAAAAAGAATGTTAATTCACACGTTTTGAAAAGTCATTTTGATTTTTTGAAAGTTCATTAACGGAGAATCAATTTTAAGGTTATCTGTCTTTTATAAAAGAGTAACTTGTTTAAATATTAATCTATTTACTAATTGCTAAAGCAATAAGATGTGTGATGTGGATGGCTACTAAGATATACCGAAGAAAGTATAGGTAGATTGTGTTGAAGATTATACGTAAAAAGGGAGTAAATTTAGATATTATGGCTGATAGAGACGTATAGAAGATTTATAAAGATAAATCTAGATTTTAATAAAGAAAAACTTGCCAAAAATCAAAGCTAATAAGGTAATCGATGCCTTATAATTAGTGCGGATTAGATCCGATCTCCAAAAACGTCTGATCATGATTGATGGTGTTTTTATATTATTACTAAAATCCCCCTCTTGGACTTATCAGTAATGTCCGTAAGGAAGGGGGATTCATTTCGCTAATGCGGTTGACGCCTCGTCTGTAATGCGTAGATAACAATGTTAGAAGCCATTTTCCACTATTAGTACTGTTTTAACAGATCAAAGAACGCATTACAAGATTACAATTATGGTATGGCTTGCCTTGATACAATACTTTTTTAATAATTTTATGTAACGCTCTGTGGACCTCAAATTGCAAACATAATCTCCGAATTAATGCTTCATGGAGCAACTCTTAAACCTCTTTTCCACTCAGCAACCAGTCGTGCGATTTACATCGCTCATGAGCTGTAAAAACAAATAGATGTGACTAGAATTCTGCCAAATTTGAAGGGCCTTAAAGTCTCTTTTCGGTAGTAACTCCAATATAAAGCATCACAGCCATTTCAACATAGATATTTAATTCTAATAATGTTTGTATGTATGTATATGTTTGACAAAAGTCGTAAAAAGCGTCCCGGAATGAAACACGGATCCAATTAACTTTTTTCTATCGCTGTGCAAATTTTCGCACGTATCAACCTTGAGCGAGGCTACACGGATGCCTACTCCAACTTTATTACTCCGTGATAATTTTTAACACCTCGTCATTGTTCACGGTAGTCCGTATAAACGTTTAAGTTTTGCGTGTGTGTAAAAAAATATACAGCGTTCAAAAGTATTTAAGTATAAAAGCAAAAAATGCTTGCTCTCTGTTCTATAAATAGGGAAGAGAAGAGACGGAAAACAAAGGGAAGGGGGATGAGAAAAAATTTCATGTCATATCTCTTTCATTAACGTGCTTATTGCTCGTTGGTCATCTTCTTTTAAAAATAATTCTGTCTGTTTATGCGTCAGTAGTGTAACATGATTTATGTTATGTTCCAGTGGGGGGAATGTCGCGGGGCGGGGGCGCGGGCGCGGGCGGCAAGGCGGCGACGGCGAAGCGCGTGCCGCCGCCCGCGGTGCCCGGCGACGCCTTCGCCACGCCGCACCACCGACACTCGGGCTCCAGCTTTGGATCGCAGGGCTATGCCTCTTGTGAGGACCAGCCTTACCCGCAGCCGCCCGACACGCCGTCTCATACGAGAGGTTAGTATAACAAATTTTAACAAAGACAAGAAAAGTACAAACCTGAGTAATGAAACGCAAATGTTTAGTCTTTTCCGTCTTTAATCTAGCTTGCACTGAGCCAAGATTCAGTTTGCATAATACTTAGTACAAGCACGGACTAAGTCCACCATAAGTCTATTGACGTAACCAGTCTTGGTATCAAGTGCGATAAAATAGCACTCATCGGTTTAGTGTAGTCTACTTTCTCCAATAATAACTCAATATTTCTTACTGTTTCCAGATGACCACTCGGACTACGGCAGCACGGTGTCAGGCGTATCGGGCGCTAGCGGCAGCTTGGGCAAGTCACCGGCGGGCGGGGGGACCTTCACCTTTCCACCGCAGCCGCTCACGCACAAAGCTGCCGTCTACTACCACCACCAGTTGGCTCTTAGTGACGACCAGGGCATTGATATGACACAGGTGAGTGACACAAGATCTATACGTCATTTCATTCCCGTCGGCTACCACGAAGTTGCGAAGCTTTACCGATTAAGGTAGAGCCTTGTAACTCCTTTAGTGAGAGAATGTCACGACGAAGTTTCATTTACAAAGTTTAATGTCTACTGTGATGTCTCTGCAGAGTCCGGGTCGCGACAGTCCCGGGTCTTCATCCGGTTCGGCGGGATCTGGGTCGCGCCACTCGTCCGCGTCGCTCGACAGCGGGCGTGCGTCAGGCCGTCTGCCGCCGCATCACCACCACGCCGCCTGCCACTGCGGGGATACTGACAGAGTACGCGCCATGATCTCACAGGGACTACCAGTAAGTTTAAACACTTATTGATGTGTTAGTTTGCAAACTTTTGATGACTAAATGAGAAATGGGAGACGTCTCTACTAGTCGACTTGCGTAGCCTACTATTTGAATTTTGTGCAAAATAAAAATGACACTGTCAAGTAATTATTGAAACTTATTGACATTAATTTCTAAATATCTACTTTCTACGATGAAGTGTATTTTCTCTTTCGTTATTTGCATATTCGT
>NW_013531107.1:71106-127633 GCF_000836235.2 Papilio xuthus | reverse complement strand
GCAAACTTTTGATGACTAAATGAGAAATGGGAGACGTCTCTACTAGTCGACTTGCGTAGCCTAATATTTGAATTTTGTGCAAAATAAAAATGACACTGTCAAGTAACTATTGAAACTTATTGACATTAATTTCCAAATATCATCTTTCTACGACGAAGTGTATTTTCTCTTTCGCTATTTGCATAATCCTATTATCTATGAAGCCCAATGTACTAAGCTTATAAAAACATTATGTTTACTAATAAATAAATATTTCCCAGGACACAGATATAATCCACGCGTGGTTAGCGGACATACAGATGGAGGAATACGCGCGACTGTTCATAGAAGCGGGCTACGACTTGCCAACAGTGACGCGGATGACTCCCGAGGATCTAACAGCCGTCGGTATCAAGAAACCTAACCACCGCAAACGGCTCAAAGCAGAGCTCGCTAACCTCAACGTGCCGGATAATCTGCCCGATTATATTCCGGTTAGTGTAGACTTTGTTTGACTGCGATTATAAATAAAAGTAAACCAACCCGCACTTGGCCAGCGTGGTTGACTATGACCTAATCACCCTTAATTTAGGGTAGGCTCCAAACCCCTCGGTGGGGACGTATAGTGAGCTGATGATGATAATGAAGATGTTGCGATTATTAATTTACCAATTAGTGACTTTCTAGCCTAGTTTCACCTTTGGGTCCCGGATTAGATATCCGAAACCTTATAATGGGTTAATCATAAAGAGGCTAGTAATAATATTATGTTCCTACTTCCAGGGTTCGTTAGAGGAGTGGCTGCGCCTGCTCCGACTTGAGGAGTACGGACCAGCGCTGGTGGCTCAGGGTTACCGCACCGTACATGACGTCACACAGCTCGCATGGGAGGTACGTGTTGAAATCTTCTTACAAATATTATAAATGCGAATGTTTGGATGAATAGGATGCATTGTTTGAAGATATCTCTGGAACAGCTGAACGGATTTCGCTGAAATTTGACATAGACGTAGAACATAGTCTAGAAGAACACATGAGCTACTTGTTAAGTTTATTATTAAACCCGCGCGGACAGAGTCGCACGAGACAGCTTGTATGGAGTAAAATTAGATAAAATAACGTTTTTTTTTTTTTATATCACAAGGTGGCAAACGAGCGAGCGGCCACCTGAAATCGCTGAAATAGCGAAGTGACCGTTGCCCATGGACATACGCAATTGCATATGCGTTGCCTACCTTTAATCGCCAGAGGAGAGGATGCAGAGAAAGAAAATATTTTCCCTTTCCATGCATCCTCTCATCCGGAAAGTCCACTTCCACTTCCCATCCTTTCCTTATAAGAAAAAGGGTGGGAAGGGAAAAAGGACTAATTTTGGCCTCCGGGACGCACACTCATCAGACGAAACGCGGAATTGCTTCCACTTCACGCCTGTCTTCTGTGTGGTCGTGGTATTTCACCGGGCGAACCGGGCCAATTCGTGCGAAGATGTTAAAGCGGGCTCTACCACTGTTAAAACGTGTAGCTAACTTAATCTTCTTTGCTAGTTAATGACGAAATGTATAAAAAAGTGTAATTTGAGGATAAAGCATTTTTAAAAGTACGTTAACAGTTATGATAATTGATTCCAGGATTTAGAAGATATGGGTATAGTCCGACTCGGTCACCAGAAGAAAATACTCCTCGCCATCAAGAGAGTGAAGGACATCAGAGCCGGCAAGCGAAGCATCAGCAGCCAGGGCTCGCTCGACTTCACCAGGCTACAACCCGGACAGGTCGGTACTAACCGCCTCTTCTTACTTTACACTTGTTTGTAGTGATGTTTTAGAATTAGTCTCCTTATACAAACCCATTAATTTTTATTTCACCGAATAAACAGATTTTATAGTGTAGAAAATTAGAGATTTTAAGATTTCAGTTAAATAATAAAGCATCACTCCAATACAATTATTAATTTTAAAATAATTATATTTTTTTCTCACGTCATTCATCCGCCATCTTGAATTACCGCCAAAACATCTGTCATTTCTCCTTAATTCTCCTAACGAATTTAGTTTAACAGTTTTATTTCTTTTAACTTTTAGATAATAACATTCTATTGTTTCTGTTTAACTAACGGCGCCTAATTATATAACCAAATATTAATCAAATTAGCTTGAAACTTTCCTGAACGAACAATACACTTTCTTAGACGTACCCTCAGGCCACTGTAAGGCTTTAGTTGTTAGTTCGGTGTTTAAGAAATAAATAGCACATCTTGCTAAAAACTTTACTTTGCTGAACCATTAATAATGGACACATTGTGGGAAAATATAGTCTATAAGGACGAAATTGGCGCGAATCTAGTTCGCATTTACTACGTCTTCAAAAATTAAGTTTTCCCGATGGGTTCAAATCCGTTATCATTTCGCTTAGACTTTTAGAAGTCTACATCCATCGCCATTTCCATCGCTGATGATACAAAGCAACTCTGTGATACAAATTATAGATTTTTTTATAAACTATGGTCGGTTTTAATTTTAAATTGGTTTTGTAGTAAATCAGGGTAAGATTTAAATGTATTGTTATGTTATTCGCCGAGTTGCCACTATCAGCGTTCCACCAAATCCATCGCTGCATCCACCTCATCACTAGCCCGAAGCAGCATGTGAATGTTTTGTTTTCTTTTCTTTTTTCAAAAAACACCAAACCGCACATTGGACATTATCGGCTAAAGGATTTATATCCAAGAGAACTACATTACCAGCCGTGGGAGAGGCACGCGAGGAGTTACCATAAACCCCCCGATCTAAACTTTGACGCCATACCAACGCCCCTGAGTGCCACAGACTTGGTTCCTATCCAGGTATGAACAAACATCCTTTGGCACAAGTCTTGTCAGTTTGATCTCATTGCACCCGAGCACCCGGCTTTTACGTGCACCCCTTTTATTTTGTTTTTGTAATTGAGAACGCATTACTATCGATGTTTATGTCTGAATGAATTTCAATGTTCCACGTATCGAAATGTATTACTTGAATCCGTGAATTCGCTATGATAAACACTATTGCCTGCACGGTAGTTATTTCATTATTGTATTTATTACTTTTAAGTAACTATAAAAGCTTTTCAAAGCATGAATTTACTGACAAATGCTAACAACAAGTAAGACTAAATCTTAATAGAGCATTTTTAATAAAGCATGTCAAAGTATAACAGCAGAGATTTTTTTTAATTAATATGTAATGATTATTACTTGAAAATTTATTTCAAAAATTCTTAGGGCATTCTGTGTATTTTCTTGGCTACAAATTATAAAATGCCAATGAATAAAATCATATTAAACAATTCTTTGGTGTCAACAGATCCGTCATCCTCGCGGTAAATCCTTGGAAAGCTTAGAAGATCCTTCAGAAAGGACCTCGCACACGACATTTTCTCCCGAAGCGGGCTTCTACTACGGCGGTGGCCAGTGGAGGCGCTCCTACGACGATGGTGACATCACGCCCACCAACGACTGCTCGTACGAGGGAGGGGGTACTTTACCGCGTCCGAGGGGCTTAGTCCGTCCTCGACCGGTTGCGAAGATACAAGCGACGCCCGCGTACAGAGACAAGTCGCCGGACTACACGTACGATGAGATCGCGTACTCGGCTCGTTTACAGCGTGTGGCGTACGGCGCGAGTCCGCACGTCGCCAGGAAACCTCCACCCGAGCCCCCGAAGCGCCAGAGCTCTCAGTACGCGCCGTTCACTCGGTTCGGGCAGACGACTGTGGAGATTCACCCCGAGAAGAGTCTGCCGCTGAGCTTGCCGGCTTACCCCAGCTCTGACTCGCTGAGCGTCTCTCTAGACAGCACGGGCCTTCTCCCCCCGCCGCCCGCGCCCTCCTCCCCGCCGCGCAGGTACGACGATGACAACATCAGGACCGGCTCCGACGCCAGCTTTAAGGTAATTACAATTCAATTATTCCAGACCATACTTTTAACACTTATAAATCATAAACAATACCTGAGTTCTATGAAAACAATTCTATGGTAAAATAAAGGCGCATTATTTTATTTATAGTCAAGTTCGAGCACCGAATCGGACAGCATTCCGTTCGCGAATGAGAATGCGGGGACAATAAAGCAGAACCGAGGTCAAATCGGGGGCCGGCCGCATACCGTGGACTACGGCCGCACCGGCATCGGCCTCTCCACTCTCCCGCCGAGGTCCGCCGCTGATATGAAACCATCGACAACACACTCCCTCCCCGAGCACAAGGAGGAGGGCAAGAGCACGGAACCCGTTGACGTCCTCAACGACATCGGCAACATGCTCGCCAACCTAACGGACGAATTGGACGCCATGTTGGAAGAAGAGAAACGTCAAGGTCTGACTGATTCCTAAAATAAGCTTACTTTGGATTCGTGTTTAAATTTAAACAAATTAATGTTTCATTTCCAACTCGAATAGTTGAAATTTTAGTTTAGTATTCATGTATCGAAAACAATAAATTCCAAAGAATAGTACTATTAGTACAGTGAATTGTGGTCTATGATTTTAAAAATATTGTGAGAATATTCTATTATTTTATTTATGTACTTGATTAAAAAGTGACAATTGGACAACTTTTATAAGTGTATACAAATTTAATAATAAAGCCGTAAAATAAGTTCCGATAAATGAATTCTTGACATGAAACTACACTTACATTTTCTGTGAACATATTGTCAATGATGCTTTTCAATGCAGGGTTACTACAGTAGAGCTGACTATAGTCGTATAGACAAAGTAAAATGTAATAGAAATACTTGGGTTTTTAAATAACAAATTAAAATTTGCCAAATGTTGTTAAATGCCTACTTCGATTGTCACCTACCACTTATTTATCAGCAGCTGATTTGATATTTTTAATTAAATATCCGAACATATTACAGTGTTGCCAACATTGCAATTCGGATTTCTCTATGGTACATATAATTTTGACAAATGTGTTATTACTTTAAAATTAAAAAACGTTGTATCGGCTAATACAACCTAATCGTTAATAACATTTTTGTTGACATTTATTTAATACTAATTAGTTCCTTTAACTTTGTAACTGTTTTTTTTTCATTTGGGGGTTATGAAATGTTAGAATTTGTAAGGATCCGTAATATATGAGAATGGCTATTTTTGTAAATAAAGTTTTACTTAAATTATGTCATAGATAAAATATATCCAGTAGTTAGTTTTCCATGTACAATAAAATTAGGTTACATGTAGAATGGACTAGTTAGAATTTATACAAAATGATTAGTACTAGATATAGATTAAAATAGCAACTTCGATAAATGTATCATAGTCTTTTCATATGAAATAGATATATAGACCTCATGATAGACGTTGTATGTCGACCTTCTTGTAATATCTAAGGACGTGCTCATTGTCATCCCACTTAACATACATTGCTTATCTGTATTTAAAATTTATTATCTGTATAAAACATCCTATTTTAATGTTCCCTTCTAATATAAAAGACATTTGTACCACTAATTTCAGTCAAGCAAAATAATTTACTTAATATTTCAATTTCAAATACATACCTAATATTTTTAATTCATTGTTTATACGTTGTTACTATAAATATGTGTCCATCTTTCGATAATTTTCAAACGCATGTCAGCTTAGTATGTGATATCCAGTGGCCATAAAATAACAGCAATTATAATAAGTTTGGAAAAAACAAAGATCAATTTTTAGTTAACTTCGTTACCGAACATTTAACATTGCCATTGTAAACACAAAGTACAATAACTCCAATAATACCCACAGATAGTCTGCAACACTAGTGTAAAAAGTACCTACATTTTAATAACTATATAATGTAGTGTACTTATGAAATATTTTAAGCTTTATACTGTAAATATCTGTTAAAGAGATGAGTGTTTCTATGCAGTCTCCTTTGATACCTAACATTTCGTATTTAGAACTTTTGTATAACATGATTAAAAAAAACATAATTGTGCCGTCACTCATTTTCATTAAGATTGTTTTAATGTCGCTAGAATAGGAAGGTGCTAAACATGAAAAGGTAAGGCGAATTGTATATTTTACAACGTTGCAATAAAGAGGTCATTTTAAGAATATGTTTACTTTGGTTCTGAACTAGTCAAAATTTTCTTTTCGAGTGGCGGCTGGGGACAACGGTAAACTTGAAGTTTTATTATATTTTGCGTTAATATGTTAATGGCTGCTTAACATTTTCTTATTTTAGTTCAGTTCTTATATGAATAAAATATTTGTAATATTTGAAATGATTCTTATTTATTTATCCTAATTCCCTTATCCCAATTTAAATCTTAACATCTAGGAATAATAATCAAACATCGCAAACTTATCTAAATTAAAACTGTGTAGAATGGATAACATACGACCAGCAGTAATGTTAACCAAAGTCTCATCAGATGTAAAAATGATTATGTCTTTTTTAACTACAACCTAACTGATTACCCGATACTCAGGACGGACCATAGTACAGGAAGACGGACATAATAAGTTAATTAAAAAAGGCAATAAACTGCATAATGGCTTGCAGCAAGTTCAAAAAATATGCTAGTGTAGAAATCTGCACAGCATATCCGCATACAAGTATAAAAAATATCAGATTTTCGTTATATGCTAGGTGCATATTTTTGTCCGTCCAAATTATTTACCAACATAGACGTAGGAAAAGAATATTCTTAAAGTATTTTTTTCTATTTAATCATTAAATTTGGGAAACATTTTAGAGGCAATAGGCAAGCAATAAGCGGGAATCTAGTGGCATAGACAAACTTTTTGTAGATTCTGTCACGCTGGCACGCTGGTAACATCGCACTTAATATGATTGTAATTTTTAGTCTGTGCCAATTGTCATCGTTGTTACGAATTTCAAGTCGCCTTTTGCCTTGCGCGAGCGATCGATAACATAAATTGGGTAGATTCAGAGTTTGCGGAGGTCAGAGTTATTGATGGGCAAGGTTTGGCAGTGTAGTCATTAAAACGAAATTTTCATAGTGTAAAAATGGAATCTGCTGGTGCTTACGGGGGTGGAAAAGCGGGCGGAGCTTTCGATCCTCAAGCTTTCATCCAGCGACCTCCGGTAATAGTCAGGGCGGTATGCTGGGTAAGTGTTTTCAAAATCATTATCATCTGAAATGCATTACTTAACAAGAATCGCGCATCCAAAATTTAATCAAGCAGAATATACTCAAATATTTTAGGTAACGACCAAACAAATCAATAATCTACGATATATTGATATGCGTATTATATTGATTATTCTCAAACTGCTCATAATATAATGCAAAAAATACTTAAAAATATAAATTTTTGCTCCAATATGTTTTGAAATACGTAGTATCAATTGTGCATTTTCAATTACTTGGTTGACCTTGAGCAATATAATACATAATAGGTATTCATTTTGAAAGACTGCAATTAACATACATTTGTATTTGATTGCATATTACGACAGCGCCTAAAAAAAAAAAGAAAAAGTCGCTAAAACATATGTATCTACAATACTCAATCTAATTAAAGTAGGTTGTTAATGTAAATTAATTCTGTAAAATGAAGTATTATAAAATCTTAAAAAAAATTAAGTATTGAAGTTCTGGGTGTGGCAGTTGAATCTTTGCCAATATACATAAATTAAATTCAACTTTAAAATAGGTCACACTACCACATAATCTAGGTAACTTAAGTGTACACCTCAATTTTCTCAATTTAAAAAAAATTACCGGCAGGAGCATAGGTTCTGTAATATATATATTCAAATATATTGTATTATTCTTAATTACTTTCAATTAATATTGAAATTTTAAACAATTCAAAGGGATCTAGTTAGTTTGCATATGTGATAAGGCTATAGAATATAAATGAAGAAGCCATGACTTCATTCTGCATTAATTGTGTACACAAGATATGACTATATCTTTGTTTGCGTTTAACAGAAGCTATATTTTTAGTAACTGTATCATTTTGCACATAATTTTTTATCTTATACAAGATATATTGAAATGTAAAGTCTGACAAAAATTACAATATTTTTTATTAATCAAAATTAGTAAAACAAAGTAACTGTTAAAATAAATCTTATTAATAATGGGTGACTCAACTACAATTGAAGATCTGCAAATCAACACACAGTTTACATGTGTGATGTTGTTTTGGCTCGCCCCACACACAGTTATTATACATCACAATGAACTGTGAGATATCAATTTTGTTAAGCAACAGCTTAATGGTTCAAGACTTTGTTACAACTAATTTTTTACCAGTTCAGAGCTATTTTACAAATGTCTTATTCTTATCATTAATGCTTTCTAACAATTGTATATGGGTCATAACTTTTTCTCAGCTCTTCAGCGTGATTGTGATGGGTTGCATATCAGCTAAGGGGTGGTATGTCAACAAGGAAGATGGCAAGGAGTACTGTGTCTACAATAATGATACTAATGCATGCAACTACGGTGTTGGGATATCTGTGATAGCGTTTGTTGCATCCGTTGCATTCATAGCGGGAGAATATCTGTTTGAGCAGATGTCATCTGTGAAAACTAGAAAACATTACGTACTTGCTGACTTAGGCTTCTCAGGTATGTGGTTTAGAATTTTTTATAACATAGAGGTATTATTATTTTAATTTTACACATATATATGTATCCCTTCTTATGAAAAGGGTCACATCTCTTATGGGTCCGTTAAGCATGTAACTTATTTAATTGGATAGGTTGAAATGAGCTAATAAGTTAACCATTTAATATTAATATTAACAAATATTTCTAAAGCTAATTTTACTTTCTTACTAATATTATGAATGGGAATGTTTGGATGGATGTTTATTTTTATTATCTGATATAAGACAATTTCAAGTATATAAAATATATCTTATGTGTTTCGTAAATAATTTTTAAACTAATCTATTATATATTATTTCTTAATATCAATCAATCAAGAATTCTTCATATGAATTGCAAATTATCAATATTTTTAAAATTATGTCCAGTTACATAACTATTGTACATATTAAATGTTTCTAAGTGTACTAAAATAAATTTTAATTTATTTAAACTTGAATCTTTGTACCTATATTAACATGTTGACCCATTAACCTTTTAATAACGATTGTAACGGAGACCTGTCATAAGTACCGCACTCCCCATATATTGTACGTAATAAAATGTTTATTGGATCTTGACAAATGCCAACACTGTAAATCTATATTGTTGTGCCTTTTATTACATTTTTATCTTTATGTACAATTTGTAACATGTACTTTCTGTGATTTATGTAGTCATGATATAAGACAAAAAAATCCAGCTTGGTACTTTCACGCGTTCTTGAGTATAAGCGTCTTGACAGACAGACGGACGGACAACAAATTGATCCTATTAGGGTTCCGTTTTTTTTCCTTTCGAGGTACGGAACCCTCAAAATTGAGAGATAACGATTGAGTTTTGTAATGTGCTATTTTGACGAGGTTTACTAACATTTTCAATGCAAATATTTCGACCAGGAATATCTTGAATACATTGAATGTGTTTTATTTCCATTTACTCGTAATTTCAGTTACTATAAGACTTTTGTATTAGACATGCAGTTTGCAGTAAGAAATCATACCCATAGGTCACTGACATCTATAAATGGATAGGCAATTACTTGGAAATGGCAGATTTCGCTTCGTTCCTATTTTTATTTGTAGTACGCGGGTGTTTATGTTACGTGACAGTTAATTCTATGTATATTATTAGTTCGAATCTACACTACCCCTACAAACCGCTACCATCTGAGCCAAAATATCGAAAATCAAATAGGCACAAAATACTAGGCCTTATAGCCTGTCTATTTATAAAGGTCAGTGTCATAGCCTAAGAGTAAGATGGCGAGATCGCGCATGTTATCACGGAATATTCGTTTGTCATGTTTGATTAAGAATTATAACAAGGGTTGCACACTTCAGTCTTACGTAATCGTTAGCCGTGAGGTTATTTTTATGCAGTAATCCAAAGCCGGCTGGGAACCTAAATCATTTCTCATTGTCTTTTTTTACTTCTTACGCCTCTAGTTTTGTGTTATGTTTCCAATGATCGTTTTTTACTAGTTGAGAATTCTTAATGAAATAAATTTATCGGTCTGGATATTAAATTATAAGTCAGGTCTTAATATTTAATATCTATAAAAGAAGTATAATTTCATTTTACCCTATGGTTCAACCAAATTATATTTGAACATTGTCCTTTAATACCTCCTAAAGGTCAAGGTTGGTTTGCTTTAACATAATATTAGTAGGTACAAATAATTTCATACCGATTTCGAGAAATCGTATTGAGTTACATTAACGTTTATTTTGTTATGACCATTTCAGCGTTCTGGGCGTTCCTGTATTTCGTGGGCTTCTGCTACCTCTCCAACGCGTGGGGCAAGACCGACAACCCACCAGTGGGCACCGCCAACAACATGCAGGGCGCCATAGCTTTCTGCTTCTTCTCTATATTCGCTTGGGTGAGTTAGATTGCAAATTTTAATAAAGACAATGCCTCACTAAAACCTTCATCGTTGCGAAATAAATCTTAGGAGGTATATTTAATACTTGAGATCATAGATTTTTTAAATTTTTACTGTTTTCTCTATAACCTTGCTCGTACATTACTTCTTTGATATTGAACCTACAACTTATTTCGCGACAACGTACACCCACGCCGTGTCTTTCATGTACTCCAGGGGATTTTGAATCACTGGTGTGCACAGAAAATCAATTGTATACTTGTAGGTGGCATGCGCATTGTTCGCTCTGCAACGGTTCCGTATGGGTGCTGATGCGGCGTTCGCGCCGGCGTACGAAGTGGAGGGCGCCATCGGCAGCCCGGGCAGCTTCCCCGCGTACCCCGGCGCCCCCGACCCCCAGCCCGCATACAGCGACCCGCCCTTCACGCAGACTGGTCAGTATGACGGAACACTACTCTACACAAGTATACATGCATAATTATATATAATATACAAGTGTACACAATTATACAAAACGTACAATATTATACACATATATACAAACCAAATGTACACGAAGCAAAGCATTAGTTATATTAATGGTAAAGTCCGTAACGTCTTTAATTGTATGAATGACTATCTTTACTTGAAAAAGATCCTTAAAAGATAAATAAACTTACAATCCCTCTTGATTTGCATATATAACTCAAAAACTACTTGTCAGTTTTACGTTAAAAAATTAGAATTTTTATTGCCAGCCACCAGATTTACTATAAGCTGGCGCTGCTCGTTGTTCGTAGCTATTATTTAAAAAAACTACTAAATTTCAGGTAACATTGACTACACAGCTCCAACTTACTAAACGGATAAATAGCTCAGAGGCGGCTACAACGCATTTACTTATTTATTTTATAATACGTTAAGTCATAATTATGACGTACATTCTACAGTGTGTCATTATTTGAAGATATTTATTTTAAAACTCATAAAAATACTTTTTCAATATGGTTCTTTCGACTATTTTTTTTAACTATATTACTAACCAACTTTGTTCAGGAGAAAATCTTTGAATTTTGATAATTGTGATAATTATGGCTTAATAATATCTTTTTAAAAAGTTTATTTATTTCTGGTCGGTATTAATTTTAATCATTCAAGTGCTGTAAAATTAATTTACATTTTTTTTTTAAATAATTGACGTATGAAAAAAAAATAAGAAAATATAAATTGTGAAATCAATATACCGCTTCAAAGTACCTGCTTGTAGGTATAAATATATTAATGACAATATATTCACATTTAAAATATAAACTACATATGTAAATAGTTGATATTACCAAATGTATTTTATCCCTATAGATAATATATAGATGCGTTATCCTTACTAGGGTTACCATGTCGCTAAACCTTATAACCGGACAGCTTTGGCCGGACATCCTACATTATTCAGGATTTTCTTAGATTATTAAGGCGCTCTGTCACTGTTGTTTGCGAGATATAAAAAGCCGGATGACGCGGACACTGTTTATTTTGACCGGATACGCAATCAAAAAACCTATGTCTCGCCTGGCAACACTGTGTTACAAGAGTGGGGGAATATCAGGATTGATCTCCTTAGTGTTGTCATCTCCAATACAAAATGTCATGCCAAAATCAATACCGCATCTATAGATTATATATCTATGTTTATTCCCTTTAGTGATGTAATTGTGATATTTTGTTTCAATTATTATTTATTTATATTCTTAGTAAATATTGTGCCATTCGATCGTTGTTTTGTTTGTAAAATTTTATTTCCAAGTGTAAGATAATAATAAAATAATTAGAAGCAGTGTTTAACGTAAAAAATATTAAAAAAAAATATAATTTGACATAAATTCTAACCTTAAAAAAGTAGACTTCAAATTTGACATTTAATATTGACGTTCGAAAAGAGGTTAATAGATTTTCTTTTAATATTATTGTCATAAGTAAGTTATAAATATTATAATTTTTACTATTCGAGTACAATAATATAATACAAAAGTCCGATGACGTCATCATGTGTTGATTGATTGTTATGTTATCGTACTCGCGTAGTAATTGTATATATTTCGTATATCTTGATTATGAATTATTGTCTAAGTTAATTAAACTAATGTGTTTTACTTGAGTGCAATATTTTTTATTATTTTTTTTTCGTTTTAAAAAACAATATCGGATCTGAAGTATACAGTATTATATTTATAAAATTCATTAAAATTATATAAACGCTTTAACCCAAGAGTATTTTTTTAAACAAAAATATATTTTAAGAGTGTTACAATCCCATTTGTAGTTTAATATGTAAAGTCAATAATTCTGGTAATTTTTAGTTGTAGGTTGTTTTTCTATTAGTTGATAGCTTCAATTGTTAAAGGAAAATGAATCGTATTTAATATTTATAAGGTCTAACGTTTAGTACAAATGCTTTCAATCAGTGTTATTATTAAAAAAATCTAGTAAATGGTGTTAATTAGATGCAAATACATCGATCATTTATGTACTGGATGCGATATAGGAATTGAAAATATAAAAAAAATAATTGAATCGAATTTTTTGCAAAAAAAAAATACCGAAAAGTATTTTTTTTTTTTTGACAACGATACAATTTTTGTCAACATGATCTAAGAATATTAATCTTTTACCCCATTTGTGGGTGTACAGTCTTAAAAAATATATAATATGCATCCAGAACATAAATAATTGATTTATTTGGTAAATCAGTAAGCGTTTTCACTTCCATAGCTTGCACTGTTTGTAAAAATGTTAGCAATAAAATTTATATAGTAATTTAAATTGTTCGTTTGTACTGTTTTAACGAAATATTATGGCCCTTTAAAAATATAATTTGAATATTTTTTTGTATGAGTTTTGTCAAAAAAAAGAACAACCTTTATACAGCTAGTCACTTAACGTAAAAAAATTATCAAAAAAACTTGAAAAATTATTTTATTATATTTCTAATTACTATGAAAATATGTTTTTTTTATTATTTTTATAGGAAATGGCTTTTTATTTTTATAAATTTAAAGTTTAACCAGTACAATCGGAACTGATAAATTGGTTCATATCAGTCGTGTTGTAGGGCATATAGATAAAGTAGTATGTGTAATAATCGTATTAATATATTATTAATTATATTTCTTAGCTTTCAGATACATTAGGAGTCAAAAAATGCGTTTCACTCTACCAAAATCTCTCATGAAATAAAATTTTAACAATTATCAAACGATTTAATACTAAACATCAGGTCAGTCAATTTTATGTTCCTCAAAATAACATATTTAACACGTTAGCTGCCACTACGAACTATGTTTCAATCACGCCGTGTCGGACTATGTGTCCGACTAGCTATACTTCCATTCAACACTTCGCTGTGGCTGGTCGGACGCTTTAATCGAATTAATGTATACAGCGTGACCTGCAAGGCCCCATAAAGCTTATAAACAGCGGGTCAATTTTTTTCCTTTTTCGAAAAATCAATCTGACAGCTAACGTCTTAATAATATGTCAATAATTGTAATTTAATTTTTTTTTTTTTTAGTAATTGCCTCCTAATGTATCAAAAGCTTTGATGTAAATTCGTTAAGCTTAATTATTATTAACGAAATTCGCGTACAATTTTAACTGATATGTAACGCCTTAAAATATGTAAAAATTATATTTATGCTTATATTGTATATTCCGGGATAAATGTGTGCAAGATTAAAAAAAGACAAAAGTTTTTGGCTAGAGTCATATAGATAAAATATCGATGTGCTTTTAGGTCTATGGTGTAAAATATCGATATTAATCGATTTTTTAAATATCCTACAAAATGTTTTGTTGAATTGTGAATTTCAGATATCAAAGTATTGAATTGAGTCTCGATCTCTTTAAAAAATAGACATGTTTTTATACATGTGTCACAACAGTGGAATTTCGAAGTATGGCTATAGTTTGTGTTGTATACATTTAAAGTAGCCATATATTTAGATGTAGATAACTCGTATGTTACAGCTCTGTTCTACTGAGACGAAAAAAATACAGATAAAAAATATTAAAAAAAAATATTGTAATAAGTGTTGAATATTACGCTAAATCGTTCTGTGTTTAATGATACTTGATGTTGCGAATTGTGAATGTACTGCATTTTTTGAATATTTAAAAAAATACTTATCAATGTACTTATGGTTACGTCCTTTTATTTGACAGTTAAAAAAGTTTTTTTTATAACATGTGTATAATGACAATTTAATCGAGTTTTTTTTCTTTTAAAAAACAATAACAATGCTTTTGTACTTGTCCTCAGCGGAGAAAACTTACGCTAATGTTGATAACTAGCATTGAAAATAAGGAGCTCTCTCTCAAGGTGCCTCTCCATTTAATGGAGGTTGGCCGTCAGCTCAGTGAACTTTGCCGATCTTGTGCCAAGCGAAATAAATGTTCCACGCTGGTAACATTCGTCTATTCCTTGATATTTCGCAACCGCGATTTCTTTCTTCGTCCAGCGCATCTTTTGCCTGCAATTTTGTCCATTACAATTAGTTAAGGAGCGGAAAGTACAAATTCTTGGTTGAAAAAATAAAATTGCATTATACACATGAAGTATAGAATCTCATTTATTTTTTGTATCCGATCCGATTTTCAGTATGTCATACTTTGAATGCGAGTATTTTAATGTGGACTTCTCCTTGGCACTTAATTAACCTTATCGTAAAATCAATATAATAATTACTAGTAATTCTGTTAATTTGTGGACTTAACTAAAAACTTCAGTGTTTCAAGTATGTTCGTCAGTATGTTTATTCGTATTTTTTTTTTTGTAATTCAGTGTTTAATTTTCAATATTTATTTACTTTTTAGTACTAAACAATTTAGTGATTTGACAGTGCCCTAAACTGAGCTCTTGTTTTCTTGACTCGATTGAACTTTGATAACTCGATACATCAAAACGCACAAGTAAAATTATTTGCATTCAAAGTTTGTCCTACTATTCATTTGTTTTACGTGAGAATGTGTATGTTAGCAAATAAAAATAAATTGAATTATAGAAATTGTGAATCGGCAGTTTTATTTCACTTAAAAAAATCTTCTTTCGATAATTGTCAAAACACTCTTACCTCTTGTTCCATTTTATATTCAGACTACTATTAAGAAGTTGGCTGTTAAAATGTTCTAGGGCTAAAATCTAGGCTAAGATTCAAACAAAACCAGACATTGTTCAGATATTTTTTTTTATTTCTTACTACTACATTTTTCACTTAAAACTAATAAATTATCACAAATAGACAGTAAACACTGACAATTCACAGAATTTAATAAAAGCAATTGAATGAATATCAATTTATTTAATCGATTCTCAAGTGAGAATTCATGGTAGACATCAATTGGGGAATTGCGAAAACTATATCCCCTTACTACATATGCAAATACTTACCCGACAATAATACTTCTACTTGGCATCCTAACATTTGATACACAAAGCTCAAAAAGTAATACTTAATAATAAAAAAATACAGAACATTGTTCCAAATGGGCACATAATAGCTTTGCTATTTTGGTTTTGACTGAAAATTTACAAGAACTTACAATCTAAAAATATACAAGTTCCTATCATTAATACAGTAGAGTTGAAAATGAGTTAACTAGAAGATAGTTCTGCGTCTATTACCCTCCTGACAAAATCTATCCAGCCATTCTAGAGATTACCCGAAACAAACGCGGCCTTACGGACAGACACAAATGCAGACAAATTTTTTAATTGGTTAGCAACGCTAGTAAGCCATGTATAATATGTATATACGAAATATGAAACTTTCAGACTACAATTTTATAAATGAACCTTTAAAACTGGCCATATTGACCATAATTTGTTTGCACTTGTTCAAAAAATATAACATCCTTTTGTTTATCTGCTACAAGAAAATCGATATTCTGTAACTAAAAATCTAACTGTAATATAAATCTATGTGATTATAAATAATCATGTTATAACGTAAATGTGGGTAGGTGAAAATTACAAAAATTTAAACCTACCCTCAATGCCTATTATCAATTAAGGTGGGAACAGCAGCTTAATGTCACTAAAGCAATGTGTTAATCTGGCTACACATCTTCGGTTTTAACTGAATAGTCTGTTCAGTCGAAATATATGTGTGTAGGCAAAATTTTATCTATCACTTTCCATCTCTCAGTTTTGGCACACATAAGTTTAAACTGGGCCGATTATTCAGTACAAACTGAATTTGTGTAGCTGGTTCAACACTTATTGATTAATTTGAGTACAACATAAAAAAAGTGTTGACTCTAGCTTAAAGAAATAGTCAAGCAATTAAATTAAACTGTAACACAAAATCTTTAAACAAAACTGCATAGAATTGAGACAATGAATAGAAATAAATGGAGTTAGCAATTTCGATAAGAATTAAAAAATTAACAGCAACCTTTACTTACTTAGGTCTTGTCAAACATTAAAATCGTTACTTTGTCTAAATTAACAATTGTTACAGACATGTAATTAAAATTGTTTCATAACACTGAGTCTAGTTAATCTGAATGTTGTAACTGACCATTGGTTTCTTAGACCAAAATCTCTGTATAAAACATATCATCATCTCTGTTATTCTCGTTGACAAAACAGAAAAAACAATCTTTTAAACATAGATTTCAGTCTCAGAAACCCACAATAAGTTGATCTATGACAGATTAATAATAAATTACGCAACAACTATACTTATATACTAAGAGAAATTTACATATATAATTAATTGAACTTAAGCTAAGTTAAAACTTAAAATTAGTATCACTATACCGGTATAAAAAGGAACTAAACATGTACACAGATCTTACAGCCACATTTAAGTGGAATTTCCCAGAAGTACAAATCAAAAATATATTAAAAACCTAGACATAATTGCAGTCAAACCAGGATAAGCGAGGCATTATTCTTCATTAGACCACCTACATAAGGTATATTGGGTTGGAGAGAAGTTATAAGCGAGAAATATATAGCTGTCTCTTAGATTCTTGCTTATCCTGGTTTGACTATATGTTAAACAGTTTACTAAAAAGAATAACTTCTTTTAAGAAATTTAACTTTCCATTAGATGCAATGATGTGTGTAACAAAATGAATTAATTATCATCAAAAGTGTTGAAACATTTATGTCTTAAGCTATCTGAAAATTCTTTTTTCATGATGAAACATTTTAATGAAATATAAACTTGTTAATTATGCCATTTTGCGGCTTAAACACTACTTGAAATTGATCTATTACTGGGGTTAAAACTATTATCTTTATAACAAATGCACTGAGTTCTGTTATTTGTAACAAATTATTTGTCAACAAACATTTATAATACTTCACTCTAATTACTGTGTTTAAAAGCAATATACAGATATTTAAAACAATATTTTATAAATGAACAGGCTTGTGCCTAGAGAAAGTCATTCACAAATAAAATTACAAACATTCTCTAAGCCCTGCCTGTGAGCCTGTACTACTTTTTAGCTTTTGCCGAGTTGCCTTGTTTGTTGGGTGGAGACCAGCGCAATGCAGACCTATCTACACACAGCCGAGGCTTCTTAAAATGGGGACTTGCTAACTGTTCCGCCACTATCTTTGGTGTAACACAAATTACATGCTGTCCTTTCCAATACTTCACCATATTCATACACTGTAAGGTGGTTATTATATCAGTTTGGGATATTCCAGTCATTTGACTTAGATCTTTTATACTCAATGTACCTCTACTGACACTTAACACTTCCAGTAAAACATATGACCAGTATGACCTGTAGCTAAGCTTCCCCAAGTCTGATAATGGTTTTTCAGGACTACCCACCACTTGTTCTAACCTCGACAGCTCATAGCTGAATGCAATTAGAAACTTCCCATAACCTTGTCTTTGGTATGGTGGTAGCGTAAGTATGCAAGCTACATTATTACCCTCCGGTGAATCTTTTTCCTTTGAAAAATATCCAACTAGGTGGGCTCCGTATTTATCTACTTCACAAAGTATGTAAAATAAAAATTGTTCTATATCAAAATATAATGTTTTGTGATCTAAAAACAATTTTGCTAGTAAACACAGATTTTGACAGTAAGTTTTATGTTCCTTGCCATCAGCTTCGAAAATGGCTATTGTACCTTTCCTATATATTTCACTGCCTTGTGGTTGTTTAGCTGGACATTGACCCAAATGGTACCTGAACGTTTTTTCCATCTTCATGTATGTAAGACAAAATTCACATATCCATAGTTTCGATTGTTTGCCATACTCGTCGGGGTACGGACTAAAGTACCAAGTGTCTATTTCGTATTTACCTATTTGAATGCGATCTATATATTTGACTTTCGTGATCGCTTCATGTTCCTTTTCCAAAGCCGCGGTCGTCGGGTCCATCTCCTCATACGTTTTTTGTATGTGATTGATTTCGTCATGTTTACGTTTTTGATTGCGCGTTATTTTACGACCCGATTTGTCGGTCAAAAGATGGTCTGAATTTATATTATTAGATTGTTCGCATACGTCAAACCTGTCGGACATAACCCTGTGGCGGGAAACCCATTCGTCGAGGCGCCGATCGTAACCCACATAGTGGACATAATACTCGAAACAGGACTCGCCGGCATTGTACCGCGTTTGTATTATCTCCGCCGGGTGCCATGACTCATCGGAACGCCGCACTAAATAATGCTCTCCGATATCCAAAGGCTGTTGTTCCTGTACCGATTCTGATTCCTCGGTATCGGTGTTCCTACATTCTGGATTTGGTAATTCATCTTTCACTATAGGTTTCTCAAATTCCTTATCACCTTTTGCCATGTTAAAACACACACATTAAATGTATCACGCAATACCGCGCAACATGGTTCATTAAAGTAGCCATGCCATTATAAATAATCCATAGACTAAAGCTTGAGATTTGAAAGCAAACGCGTGTTTCATTATAAGTTCAACCTATTTAATAGGTACTTTTTCAAATAATTGTTTGTTTTTATTTTATGAAATTTCACTTTGTTCAAACTATTAAATTATGCAGTAATTATAAGCTATATTAAAGAAATTACATTTACTCGGAAAATCAAAGTGTTAGTGAGAATTTTATTCTGGCAACTTTTGAATTTATGACTGTCGTCAAGTATGACCACATTCGACAATTTTCTACTTTTTTGGTAAAATAAATAGGTACTAAAAACAGATTGCGAAAATCACAAACAAAATTTACCAGTTTTCAGTTTTAAGCTATTGTCTTTTAAGGTTATAGAATACTGTAACACAAACTTTCTTGCATTCACACTCCTAATAAAAATTAGGCTTCTATTGTTAATCAGTATATGTTTTGTGCTTAAGTTAGTTTTTGAAAATGTGATTTCATGCTACTCAAAAGTCGACATGACTGGGGATAAGTTACAATTACACACATTTCTGAATATTATTTATAGCAACTTATTTGATACGCGATCAGATTTGTGAATGTCCACCAAAAAGTAGTCAGACAGTCCTCCGCGTGTATTACTGAAAAACCCTTAATATCAAATAAATGTTCTGTAATTTACAACAAAGAATAGAAATTTTAGTAGAATTTTGATTTAATATTTGGCCACACCGGCACTGTGTGCACAGTGCACGTAATCGCCATCGGCGAAACGTCTCGTAGTAGTGAACGATTTATTTTTTGAAGTAGTTTATTCTTATTGCTTAAAAAAGATATGAAAATTGTTATAATTACCTAAAATTGTGCCATTGAAACTTCTGTGTTTATTGTAATGCTAGTGTATTATCGCAATTAGACGTGATTGCAAGTGCAGTGCTTGCCGATTCAGATTGGTTTTAAAGCCTGGTGATTTTCGTGTTCTATTAGTGACAACGGCCACACAAAACTCAAAATGCAAGCAATCAAGTGTGTAGTTGTAGGCGATGGGTAAGTTTTTCAATATTATTTGTCTATTTCTACGTATAATTTTTAAGAGCGTTCATTAAATAGTAAACTATCTGACGTCATATCGACACTGCCGTTTCCAACGACATAAACGAGTGAGTTTTGTAGGAATGATACCGAACATTTTCTTTATCAACCGTTTAAAGCTTGTCGGTGAAAGAATGTATTGATATTTGATTATGATTTATACGTTTATTGTTTTACGATACAAAATGGTAGGTATTGTACAAAGTACTAATTAATTTTGGTAAAACTTTCCAATAGCGATAATTTTAAAGAATGATTGTTGGTTGGAATGAACTATATAAGCATCAAAGGCTTTTTAACGTTTTTGCATATTAACGCCAAGTTAAGAAACAAAAAATTGAGATGACTCATGAGATTTGATTTTGCATATCTCAATTATTAATGAGATTTGTTCAGAATTAGGTTATTTAGTATTGACAGTAAAGAGTAATGTTTGGTTTATATTATGCCAGTAAAGTAGGACAGTAGCACTGGGCTCACTGGCCCCAGTTAGTGTTTATATTATGCCAGTTGTATGTAAGTGTTGAATTAGCTGCTATCCCAACTTTATTGGCATAATGTAAACCAGCCATAATAAAAAATACCAGGGATGTTAAACCTTTATGTATCAACATTAAGAAATATTTAATGAGGTCATTTACATACCATCAAAAAACTTTGACCTTGTGATTATTGGGAACATTCCATAACATAGTGGAATCACTTGAGTTTACTCCTCAGTTTCCCCTTTAATTATTTTTTCTTAGTTCATAAACTCATTGATTTGCCCAAAATATTGTGCCACCGGACACTATCCCTAGACTATACAAACATTATGTTACATAAATAAACATGTTCAACAGTTTTATTTGTTATTCCAAGAGAAGATAAAAAGTTTTTAAAAGGAAGTGATAGGTTTTTATCTTTTTAGGTTGGATATGGATGTCATATTATTAGTTATCCATTTATACATCGAATATTATTGTTTGTTTTCTATTTTATTCAAATATAATAACTCATGTAGTCAAATAATATATTTCTTCATTATCACATGATTAATATTACCTTTATTGTGGTGTTAAAATATATTTATCGAGTTGGAATGCTTCTGATAGTGGATATTGGTACCTTATTCCATTATTACGCATTTATATATACTACTAGACAGTATACACTAGACTAGACTTTATTTAGAACTGGATTGTTTAGTATTTTGACTAAAATATTTACTGCTTCAGCTGAGTCTAGTCTAAGTTAGTGTGTGATGGTGCTAGTTAGTTAACTTTAGACTTAAATTAAAAAATTATATCACCACTTAAGCCTATAGAAGGATAGGCAGAAACCACAAACTTAGGTGTGGACTTGGCAGACTTCTTTTAGATTTTCCATGTACATGTATGTTGGAATTCAGGTGCTTTTAATACCACCCTTGACTTATCTGAACAGTATAAGTCCTCTCTGGGGCAACCCGGAGTACACTGCATCTTACTTTTGTGTCAAAAATTTTCTTTGTTTATATACTTTAGTTAGCAAAGTTTGACCATAGACAATGCTATTACAACTTCTTACAAATAGTTTAAATTAATTATGTATAAAACTTAGCTGCATCTGTGACATCAACATGTCTAGTGTCAGGATTCATAGAATTGCACAGTAATCACCAAGGTCTGCAATTCATATGCAATATTAATGTGTGTTGTCTGTATTATTTTATGTTTCTCTTGGTTTAAAATAGTTCCGATATATTTTAACTCTTTTTATATCTCTATCTCTCACAAATGCAACCTCAGTCTAATCTTACTAAACTGCTCAAATGCGGATGGACGAGTGGATGTTAGTTAGAAGTTATCTTCAGAACAGCTGCATGAATCTCATTGAAATTTGACATAGATGTAGTGCCTTGAAGAACACCTATGTGTTAAAAATGTTAAAAAAACACAATGATTACCCTATGGTAATCATTGTGTTTTTTTAACATTACGCTGGATACGATATTACGATGGAGTCGCGGGCGAAAGATAGTAATTTTATGATATGCCATTAACATGTTAAGTTTAGTTAACATGTTAATGGCATATCAAAATTTGAACTTGAATAAACAACTTTAATGCTTTATTTTACCTTGTATCAACCTTAAAATCGCAAACATTGTATGCATGTTAATTTGATATAAGTTTAAATATTTCACGAGGAAGAGGCTATTGTTTACGCTAAATTTATAAGCGTTTGGAATGCGCACACGAAAGTCATGGAAATCGCACGTTGCGTAAGACAATTTAACAATCACGTACGGTCTATGAAAATAATTGATTACGTTGCCTCACTTTAGCTAGGCCAGTGGAGTAAACGCTAATAAAAATATTATTAATAGTCGCATAACAAGGTCTTTGGCGTGTTTGCACAAGACATTTATAATTTGAGTTATTTCCTAGTATCTCTGTACTATTTTCCTCTGCGTTTTTATGTGTATTTTTGATCTTGACACATTTTATCGTTTCGTGCATTTGCGTATTCACGGCCACGTGGTTTGTTAGAAGAGATTGTATGTCTATTTTTTATTTTACTATTTATTTGTTACTCGTGTTTTTGAATAGTTTGAAATTAAAAATGTTAAAGAAAATGATTCGTAAAATATTGCTAATATCCACTCACAATAAATAAAATGAGGTTTTGAATATGCATACCCCTGGCTTATGGTTAGAACGTGATAATCAAGGCACATCGTAAATGTTCCCAATACGGCATAGCAGCTAATCTGACGACTTAGAAAGTAGCATGTGAAGAAAGTGGCCCTGTCAATATTACTAGCCATATGTTGTACCGGATATAATCAATTAACACGATTGATTTTAATTTATGGTGAAATGACCTACTTACATAAGAATACGATACGAAATATTTTGAATAGATTGTCACTGAACTATTGTCGTTAGAGTCAACTGGAAAAACTGTTAATCAGATCAGCTTACGGCGCCCAAGTATGAAACAGATCAGTGAACCGGTTCACAGCTTAGCTCAGTACATGCATTGAGTTATGATTTACGTTTCGAGTCACGAACAACTAGCCATCAGACAGTTAGTGGCTCGTCGACTCTCATTTGAGCTGTGAGCTACCAATCAAGTTGAACCGCAACTCAACGGTTCAAATTAATGTGAGCTGAACTTTTGAACTGATTCAGAGCTGATTTACAAATGGCTAATTGTCGTTGAGAGCGAAGGATTTGATAGTATTCCATGCGACTGCGCTCAGCGATTGTGATGTATAGAAGGAAGGATTCCTCTAGAAGGATTAAAAATCTGTTTAAAGTTATCAAAGAACAATTAACGAAAATGTTATTTTTATAAAGAACTCTTCCATATGATTTCAAACTTCGCTTTATCAAGACTTTAGTAAGATCGATATCGCAACAAGTCTTTTTTTATTTAGTTTCAAACTTCTTTGAAAACATGTTTGCGTTGAAACTTCGGAGAAGTACAGTTTTAGATTTTTGCGTGATGTAGAAATGTTTTCTGCTAAACCTGATGTTGCACAGTTTAAAAAATAGTCTCAGTTTTAAATAATTTATTCCATTTTTCCAGGTTTTCTGAAGTTATTTTTTTTTATGCTTTAAGTCGTTACCAATGGTTGCTAACTCCATCTAGTGAGTTATTATGGACACTCTCACGGTTTTTACAGGTTGTATGCGGGTGGTCTTTCAACATTTGAATTCATTTAACACAGCAGCTGTCATTCCCTTAAATATCAAAAGAAGTGAAGGAAGTCCGTTCAATTAAACCGGCAATATGTTGCCTACCTTTTATATAGTGTTTTTATATCGACAATTATTCAAAAACTACCTTATATCTATCTACGTATCACATTTTTTCTCACACGGAACTTAATCTTACTTCTTATCTTACTAAATTTATAAATGCGAATGTTAAGATGAAATATGGATGGATGGATGGATCTTCTTCTTCTTCTTCTTCTTCTTCCAGGACCAGGTCCGTGTTATTTATTATGAGCTCTACAAACCCAGCGAAACCATCACTGGGGAACGATATCGAACTCAATTGATGCGATTGAGCCGATCAAAGAATAAGAACAAAGGCACGAAATAGTTATTTTACTGCATGACAACGCTAGGCCTCACTTTGCCAAGCCTGTTAAAACATACCGATTTTTATTTCTTCCGTTCGATCAGCGCTTTTAAAAACGACAAAACCAAAGTATGTCAAAAGGTAATTTAGGTTATTTTTGGCAAAAAAACAATTCTCAACTCGAAAATACCTCACGAGGCGGTAGACGATAAAAAGCAATAAAACATTATCATATTATACAAAGGATTCTTTTTATAAATGCAGATATAAAAGGGAAATTGTCCCAACAAAACAAGTGACAAGCTCAAACGTGCGTAAACATTTGAATACACCGGAATAAGGCTTAACTTTATATTCGGAATATACAGGATGTTTCGACTTGAATTAGTCGGAATTTATTAAGTTGAATTTTCTTGTTTTTTAACATTTTACAATATGACAGTGGTTTTACCGCATACTAATTTTGCAAAAGTTTCTATGCTATATTTTTTGCTTTTCGCACGTTTATATAAATCTTATTATACAGATTTATTTCTACAAAAAAGTAATGCGTTTGCAATTAAATAGAATTACAGTTTTAATGTCTTAGAAAATGTGTGATTATGGCGACATAAGCGGATGCTGCAGCTATTTACTTTTTGCCGGCAAGACAGATGAATACCAACTCAGATGAGATTATGATATTAAAGAAAATAAATTGCTTTTTCCAACGTACAATTTTCTTTTAGCAATTAAATATAACGAAGATACTGGCTGTCGGAGACAAATAATAAAATTACTTAGTGGTCGTGATGTCTTTTTTAAACGTCGGGAAATTTGAAAATTAGAACACTCTGTAGTTTTTTTAGTAAAATACGTTGTGCAATCCTAGCGAATGTAAAGTCATTGAAAAGTTTTGTATGGGTTTTAAATAGACCACATGAACCTTAATTCTATTATTACTTGACCGCTCCTGTTACGAAACTAATTATCATTCCTGCCCGGTGCATGATCGTGGCTCAAAATAAGTGACGCATCGTACATTCTCAAGTAAAAGTAATATTGAAATTGAGGTCAATACTATTCTCATACTTCTTAGATGATTCTATGATTTTTTGTTAGAACATTTTATCATGAATTGTGTTTTCTCATTACTTTTTGATATAATTATTTATGTCTAACTGACGCCCGCGACTCCGTCTGGATACGCGGATTAATTGATAAAAAAAACTTAATTTGTACCCTATGTGTTCTTCCAGACTATGTTCTACATCTGAGCTAAATTTCAACGAAATCCATGCATCCGTTCTAGAGATACCTTCTATCCATCCATCCAAACATTCGCATTTATAATATTAGTAAAAAGTAAGATCGTATTGAATTGATTCGAGTTATAAAACTTTCGCATTTTAAGCACTGGCCAGTTTTAAATGGCGGGTAAAAACCGCAACAATGAAATGCGTTTACCGCGATCCGACCCTAACCTTCACCTCGGCTCGGTCCTGAATAATAATTTTAAATTCTACAAAACCCTTTGGAGAATTATTATCAAACATTCGAATTTCAAATTTCACAAAACCTTTGGAACGATTATTTTGAAAACATTCTAAATTTAAATTTGCTTACACCAAAATTTATTACATGTCCACTGAAGGAGTTGGGTCCACTTACTTTAATGTCCGTTATATGGTACGTTATTTTCAAAATAATTATGACAAATAACTGAGTTACCTATATTTAAACCGAATAGGGATACTATCTATTCATCATTGGTTAATCGCTAGCCTTAATGAAGACGTCAACTGCGGTATAGTTCGCCGTTTTCCTATGTGACGAAGCTATGTTGGCAGGAAAATCGATATTTGCAATGTCTGTGGCTACGTCACTAGGGACCCAGCTTGTTTATCTGTCTGACGTGGTTTGCCGTGAAGCTCTGCAATTTTTATACTCTGTAAGAGTTATGGTAAAAGTCTGAAATTATAGACTTATTTTAGAATTGCCTGTTCTGTGATTTATGTTTGTCTAACTACCACTTAGGGTAAGTCCTAAGTGTAGATTCCTCTTTAGAGGTACAGGAACGGATCCGCTTAGTAACCATTAGATATTTCTAATTATCAATTAATTATATTGTTCCTTTATTGTTTTTAATAAAAATCATACACTTAATTTTTCTTTTTATTGTATATAATATTTTTTTATTAATATATCAAGGTTTAAGTTAATTTTAAAAGATATAAATTAATAAACTTGTTAATAACTTAAATTTAGCTTCCTTATTCATTCCTTATTTGGGTGAAAACAACCATATATAAGAGTGCAAAAACATTTAGTAAAAAAATTACTATAGAAATAAATATACGGAAGTGCTTTATTAATTTTAAAATAAAATAATTATTAAGTTCTGGTTTTTACGAGACGGATAACCGAAGATTAATTTCGTCTGGATTTACCGATATGTTAAATAGTATAATCTTATTTATTTCGTATTCAGGTTAGGTTCATAGAGTGCTAAGGCAGTCTGAAAATACGATTGATTAAGCTTCATCAGGGCACAGTAATTAAACTTCACAATTTGAGGCTACTTTTTCTATCTCATCCAGAGTATTTCGCTCTTTGAGTTTGGCAAATTGTTGTTGTTGGAAACAATGGTGAATTAATGAGAAACCAATGTCTTCACGGTAACCTGAATACTGGGAAATATATCAGTTTTCAACGTATCTCTGCGTTTGACCTCATTCGTCCCACTCTACCTCTAATTAAGCCCGCAATGTATGTGCGCAGAGAATTAACACGTTACCTATAAACGATAGAAAATAATGGTTACGATTCATTGCTCTTCCAATTTGCAAGTTAAGTTTCGAAATATGATTCAAACTTTCAATGTATACAGGATGATTTAAAATACTTTTACGTTTCTTGTTTACTCCATTTCGATTGGAGCTTTATAGCTTTACGACTTGTAAGTAAATGCGATTAAAGTAAGTAAGTATGTGTAATCATAGTATTACACTTGATGTTGGCAAGGATAAAGCAACTTCTAACTAATTCAAATGTATGTTTGTTACAAGATTTCTCTCGAACGGCTAAACGGATCTCGATAAAATTTGACATGAATGTAGATAATAGTCAAGAACCACCTCAAAGGCCGGCAACGCATCTGCGGTTCCTCTGGTATTGCTGATGTCTATGGGCGTCGTTGAACACCTCGGTGTTCCCGCTGCACGTTTGCCCCCTTGTGTTATAAAAAAAAAGAAGAACACATAGACTACTAATTAAGTTTTTTATTTATAATTCTGCGCAAACCGAGCTGTGGGCGACAGCTGGATATATACATTTTCAGATCTTTTAAGGTAACTTCTAGAATAATTTATTGTCTCCTTTATAAGATCAGTACTACTCCAGATAATCTAGCGTTCTTTCAAATTTCATCTAGGTCGTTTCAGTAATGGAGTTACGTGGTAATAAATATTTATCTAATGTGATACTAAAATATTTCACATTTATTTTCTCTGCATACGTTTGCCAGGTGGTTTTATTTCCTGATAAGTTTCCTGCAGCTTGGAAGCGTTTGTGCTTTGTTTCGCATTTTGCTGCGGTTAAATAGGTATTAACATGAATCGTTGGATTGCGTATGCATAATCCGGTAAAGTTGAACGGGGTTATGAACTTTACCGCATACCTACTGCATTACATATATTCACGACCTTTTATAATTGGTATATTTAATTTTAATCTAACTGAAATTAAGAACGGTTGATTGTCAAATCATAAATGCTAAATTAGTAATGTTTGATACAATCTTACTTCTTACTAATATTATAAATGCGAATGTTTGGATGGACGTTTGTTAGAAGGTATCTTTATAACGGATCTCGATAATATTTGGCACAAGATGTACCGTATAATGTGGAAGAACATAAAGGATAATAATTATTATTTTTTATAACGCGCGGACGGAGTCGCGGGCAATAGCTAGTAGAGAATAAAATCATAATTCACCAGGCCGTATCCTCTACAATGTAATAGCTGTCGCCCGCGACTTCGTCCGCGCCGAATTAAAAACAAACTGAATACTTAGCCAATGTGTTTTTACAGACTATGTTGTATATGTATAGCCGTACAGCCGTTCTGGAGATATCTTCAAACATCCTTTCATCCATCTAAACATTCGCATTTATAATTGTAATAAAAAGTTATATAGGAATATTTATTTTTAAAGTTTACAGTTTACGATTTTATTCTTAATTCCACCTAGAAATTTGTAGAAATGTTTCTTTTTTCGTTTCATTTCACGAATATTAAAAGGGCTCTCTAGTAGAATTTCATTCGAAAACACGGCATAATGAAGTAGGGAACATTACGGAGCACTTATTAATGGACTGGCTTTTTAAAAATATTGACTCATTTCTGCGAAAGTTTTGAAAGCATTGAATGCAAAAATATGAACTGAGAAACGTTTCTATTTACTCCATTTTTAAAAATATTTATCAAGCAAAGCAAAAGCTTTGCTTGATAAATATTTTAATTAAAATTACAATAATTCACAGATTTTCTTTTAAACTAAAAAGTTTAAAATAAAATCTGTGAATTATTGTAATTTTAGCAGGACTATTATAAGTTAGTAAAATGTAGGAAATTTAAAAGAAAGAACAATAAAGTTGTTTAACCTACGTGTTATTTTCACTAAAGATGAAACCAAACCTACAGTTTGATAAGTTTCTTTGATAAAGGAAAATAAAGTTTTTACATTGAGCATTTCTTACAGTTTTTTTTATAGAACTCACTTATAGAACAAATAAATGTTGAAGGAGGTTTGAACTTTGTAAAGTTCAAACCTCTTTTAACATTTATTTCAGCCAGTATTTTATCTGCAGCTGTATTACTTTTTAAATCCAAGAAAAAGAAAAAATATGAAGCCATAGATGAATAGAACGTTGATACGAGATGAAATGAGAATCCAGATCGATACGTGGATTTCAATACAGAATTTCTATTTTATATGGTTATAAAATAAATCTTACTACCTATATAAATTGAGCATTTTTTAAATTCTAGTGAAAAAAACGAGATCAAGTTAGTCATATTTCGAACTTAAACGGTAGAAATAAATCTTAACTGTATTATTTATATTTTCATGAAATTTAATCTAACCCCATTTCTACAGTATACTTGAAATTAATTAATGAGAATTTTAATAATAGTTTTTTTTATAGCTAACGTTTCTAGGTTAAATATGAATTAAATAAGTGCAGTTAAACATTTTTTCATAATAATAGTAAATAAATTTAAAATTATGATGAAAGAAAAAGGTTAAATAATTATAAAAATATACATAAATAATAAAAAAAATTACATAAAGTAATCCAACTTCTTATTATTGTAAATGAGAAAGTTAAGATAGATATTTGTTTGAAGATATCTCCGGAACGGCTAAATGGATTTTGATGAAATTTGGCAGAGATGTAGAACTATAGTTTGAAGGGGCACATTCGTTACTATATGAAGTTAATATCGAAGTTACTATTGCGATAGTTAGGAATTTGTAAAGAGTTTTGCTTAGTAACGGAATGTAATGCAATTCTTCATTCTATGCCATAGCGGTAATCTACAAGTAACATAGTGTTTACAATATCCGCTACAAAAAACATGGATATACGGTATCTGACCGACCATCTGCCGATAGCAACACAGTATTGTTTGTTGTTTATAACGGATCTTATATAACACAACACGTGTACACCAATATTTCATACAGATAGTTTCACACGCAATCTGTTTTATGTCTTATAGAACGATAAAAATATCTGACCCAGGTGAGATTAACTTAATTGTGATAGCTCACTAACGCCCTCCTGTTAATGTAAAAAGATGTTAAAAGAACCTTTTCGTACTATAGCTATCATCATCAGCTCACTATACGTCCCCACAGAGGGCTCGGAGCCTACCCTAAGTTAGGGGTGATTAGGCCATAGTCGACCACGCTGGCCAAGTGCGGGTTGGTTGACTTCACACATATCTTTGAATTTCTTCTCAGATATGTGCAGGTTGCATCCTTCACCGTAAGAAAGTCGGATAAATGTACATATGTAAATCGGAAATCGAAAAACACATTGGTACACGGCGGGATTCGAACCCAGGACCAGAAATTAAATATTTTCTGACCAATCGCGATAGTGGCGCCTCTCTCACCGGGTGAGATATCCTTGTTTGACTATACCTATATTAATTATTAGAAATGCGAAATTTTGGATGAATATACGATTGATTGTTAACCTCGTAATACAAGATCGGTAGAACGGAATTGTACCATAGAGCATCGAATGTGTAGATAGACTGTTTCTTTTGTTTGTCAATTCTTTGTTCACATATTTTATATTGAAGTTCTAAACATGTATCTTAAAATAAAACGTAGTCTTGCTAACTCAGGTTCAAGATAAGTAACGTATTGTGCGTGTGTAAATGTTATTTTGCGTTATCTTAAGTTAATACGTCGTACTCTATTGTTTTATTATCTTTTAGTCGAGGTGTTCTATTTTCAAATCGTGCCTATGCTTTAATAGTGCTCTGGTTCTCTTGACATCCTACGTAATATTTATGATTTATCAATTTTGTAATTAAGTTTACGTTTGCTTTTTGGATGGATTAAATGAGTTGATGATTATTTTTTTAATAATAATAATATCAAAAATTTTACATCTGTTCTAATAATATTCAGCTGTAAAATTTATACGCCGGTACATTATAGTATATACTGGCTGTCGCCCGCGAATTAAAAAAAAACTTAACTAATAACCTACTTGTTCTTTCAGACAATGTTCTCTATGACAAATTTCGGTGACATCCATGCAGCTGTTCTGGAAATTTTCTAACCCACATCCATCTATCCAAACATTCGCATTTATAATTTTTATTTTTTTAATCAAGATCTGTATAATTTTGTAATTAATTTCTTTCTAATATGATTATTTTAACCTTTATAGTCGGTCATATGTGTTTCTAATAACTTGTGGTGAAAATTGAGTTTATCATTAGTTTATGACTTGACCTCCTAAGAATGTAGGGTAATGATTTGTAGAAATTTACTTTTGATTTCTTTTTTTAAACTGCAATAAATAACATATTAATAAGTAAAATTGAGCGTCGGTGGCTCAGTGGTCAAGCACTTGACTTGCAATCTGCAGGTACTGGGTTCGAATCCCGCCATGTACCAATGTGTTTTCGATTTCCAATTTACATTTATCCGAAGTTCTTATGGCGAAGGAAAACATCGTGATGCAACCTGCACATATCTGGGAAGAAATTCAAAGATATGTGTGAAGTCAACCAACCTGCACTTGGCCAGCGTGGTTGACTATGGCCTAATCACCCTCAACCTAGGGTAGGCTCCGAGCCCCTCGGTGGGGACGTATAGTGAGCTGATGATGATGATGAAGTAAAATTATAACATAACAACTGAAATAAACCAGTCTAAATTTTTAAAAGTGAAAATAAGTCTACATTTTAAAATGGTAACCATTGGTTTGTTGTACTAGAGCCGTCTATATGAGTATTAGTAATGTACTTGGGGGTCTAAATAGTTGGTTTCAATAAATAAATATTCGATGCAAAATCTCGTTGTCTGGATAGACCGGTTCCGAGCGAGGGGAGTACAAGGTTGGCATTACACGTGCGAATAGGTAGCATAAATACCAATGCTCCTAATAAAATTCATCACTCTTCTAAAGTTTGACGTATTGAATGTTTTTATTAAAGAATTGTAGAGTTTAGTATTGATTTTTTAAGAGCGGGCACTAATATAAACAATACTTTATCCTGAAATGTGAAATTTCTATAATAAAGGCCGGAGTTATAATGGTTTTATGCTACCAAATACTTTGAAAGTAGTTTTTTATTCCTTAACTCTTCAAATGCTTATCTTTGTTGTTTCACTATTATAAATGCGAATGTTTAGATGGATTGATTGATGGATAGTTGCATGTTTGAAGGTATCTCCAGAACGGCTTTATGGATCGCCCTGATATTTGCAATAGATGTAGAATGTACTCTGAATGAACAAAGACGGAGTCGCGGGCGACGGCAAGTAATATTATAAATGCGAATGTATGAATGGGTGTTTGTTTAAAGGTATCTCCACAACGGATGAACGGATCTCGATGAAATTTTACATAGATATCAAATAAAGTCTGGAAGAACACATAAACTACTAATTAAGTTTTTTTTAATACAGGCCGACAAAGTTGGGGGCCACAGCTAGTATAAATATGTTAGGTTTTATTTGCTGTAGTTAGTTTACAGCATCATGTAAGGTTCCCAAAGCGCATTAAGCCGTAACTTGATCCCCTAAGCTTCAAGTATAATTACTGCCACTGCTACTTGTATTTCTAGCAATTAACCCAAAACTTTACGACTAGGTAGTAACTAGCGGGGTAGTAATGCATTTAAAGTTTCTATGTTATTATGAATACAAAGATAGCAATTTATATCTCTTTAAACCTCAAAATTTTTATTTAGTCCTAATTAAACTTAAAATTATTTATAACTTGATGTCGTCCGCGACTCGATCATGTGTTCTTCCAGGCTATGTTCCATATCTGTGTCAAATATCATAAAGATCCGTTAGACCTCTTAGAAGATAACTTCTAACAAACATCCATCCATCTAAACATTCTCATTTATAATAATAGTAAGATTGATTTTTCTTTTGATCCTCATATTTCATATATATTTATTTTCATACATAGTATTTCAATCTCCATACTATTCCCGTCTGTATAATATTCTAGTCAGCTCCAAAAATGACTTAAGGGTGGCAGTATAACCTAGAAACTTCAAATAAATATTTTTACGAATCTCGGTTCGTTACGTAGAATTGAAAAAGTGTTTGCGAGTGTTCATGTATTGTGTTTAGAGCCAACTGTTTTCTTATTAATGTCTTTTTTTTTTACTTTGAAACTGGCAGAATACATCTCTAGCTTAAATCAATTTTACGTTCATTAAAAAGTAAAAAAAGTTCCATCGTCTACTCTTGCTCAACAAACCGTAACCGTCATATCCGCACAAAGGTGTTTCAGCTCGGTCGGCAACCCTAGTCGCTTCCCAGTAATTACTATTCTGCCCTAATTCCTTGCAGCGACAACCCTAGGTTACGGGCCACTGACCTCTTTACGGTTGCTTCGCGGATTGTAAGATGTTAACTTGCTTCGTATTCTTAACAATATGTTATAAGAAAAAAAAAAGTATAAAATCCTAAAATGACATTCGATAGAGATAAATATCCAAGGGTATATGTAGGTCAATGTTTATTTTATTTGTAAAACTTGAGAATAATAAGTGAAATACATTAATACATAAATTTAAATAAATTATTATAATTTGCATACTTCGTCAACTCAATACTACTTCAAAGAACTGGATACATTTCTTGTATCTTAATGTATTCATCATTGAAGACAGGCGTGAAGTGGAAGCAATTCCGCGTTTCGTCTGATGTGTGTGCGTGCCGGAGGCCTTATTTAGTCCTCTTTCCCTTACCACCCTTTTCCTTATAAGGAAAGGATGGGAAGTGGAAGTGGACTTTCTGGATGAGAGGATGCATGGAAAGGGAAAATATTATCTTTCTGTGCATCATCTCCTCCGTCGATTAAAGGTAGGCATCGCATATGCAGTTGCGTATGTCTATGGGCAACGGTCACTTAGCTATTTCAGCGATTTCAGGTGGCCGCTCGCTCGTTTGCCACCTTATGATATAAAAAAAAAACAAATTGATAAAAATCAATGATTATTCCAGACTTTACGAACATTCTGGAAGTTTCGCATTTGTAAGACAAGCACGTGGTGTAGATTGGAAATATTTTTACAAGACCCTAATAGTATTATTCAATTATCGTTCACAAAAACAGCTTCCAATTTTCAATTGAATCGGGAATAAAGTATTTTATATTTGACTGACTGTAGAAAAACCCAAGAAATATTGAATTCAACATTATGTATTATTAGCTGTCGCCCGCGACTTCGTCTGCGCAGTATTAAAAAAAAGCAGATTAGGCTATGTGTTCTACCACACTATGTTCTACATTTATACCAAATTTTAGATCCATGCAGCCAGTCCGGAAATATTTTTAAACAAACATCCATCCAGCCAAACATTCGCATTTATAATATTAGTAAGAAGTAAGGTTTCAAATGAGTTTTATGTACCTAAATTCACAAATTTCGGTACATATTGCCGTCTCTGTATCTCAAGTAGAATGAAAGAGATGCCAATATGTTTTTATACATGTGTTGGTGCAGTGAAAACTCACCGTAAAGTTCGTTTCACAAGTGCAACGTAAACAAGGCGCGAGTAAATTCATTCTGAAGCCTCTTGTTTCCACACCACTGCATGTTTACTGGTAAATAAAGTGGTCCCAGTTGGCTCCGCGTGTATACTATTTCCCCTAAGAGGAAAAGAGATAAACTTATGTTTTGCACAGGGTACCCTCAAGAGGGAAAGAGAATGATGGAAAAAAAATTCTACACAGGAAAAATGAAGTCCAATTTCATGTTTTTCCTCGTTATATTATTGTTGTAAATATATTTAACATTGATCGTGAAGGGATAATAGTTTTGATTCTAATATTAACTTTTAAATTTTTTGGGATCAGAGCGTCGGCGGCTCAGGAGTTAAGCACTTGACATGTAATCTGCAGGTTTTGGGTTCTAATCTCGCCATATACCAATGTGATTTTTATAAGTGCATTTATCCGACGTCGTAAAGGTGAAGGAAAACATCATGGTTGACTATGGTCTAGTGACCACTAGCTTAGGGTAGGCTCCGAGCCTTTCGATGGGGAAGTATTGTGAGCTGATGATGATTTGGGATCCTGTCAAATATGCCTGAATGTAATGTGTAATTTCTTTATCAAAATGCAATTAGTCTCGTACTTTTATTACCGTAGTCATCTCGCGTGTTAATTGACTTGAGTTTTTAATAATAAAAGTCTTTTTACAAGGATTGTATATAAAATTTTTCATTACTTCGCAGTAAGGGTATGAAGCTGTAAAAAAATAATAAAGCCAGAACGGTCGTAGGCTTAAAGTCGTTAAGCATGATGATCTCCGACACTTCAACTTAACCGAGTAATTACTTTTTGAAATATTGCGTTAAGTTATAGGTAAGTTACACTCGTTACATAAAAGTTTGAGTTTATTATGTAATAAATTACTCCTGCATTCGAGTATTGTTTTTATTTAACCTTGTAAAGCTTTTGCTCTCGACTTCGTCCGAGGAACTTCTATATAAAACTAGCTGTCGCCCGCGACTCCGTCCGCGTGGATATATAAAAAAACTTAATTAGTGTAGCCCACCCATCCATCCATCCACATCACATCTATCTAAACATTCGCATTTATAATATTAGAAAGTTAAAAAAAGCAGCTCTTCAAGGCATAAATTCGCAAAAAAAAAAATGAAAAAAATAGTATCCTATGGCTGTTTAAACTGTCTTAGTTGAAAAGTGCAATTGTATTTATGCCCACTGGATTGAGCGATGTGAAAATTTTCCGCACACGGAAAAAGCATTTCTAGTCGCTAATCGAAGAATTACACAATCGAATGTACAAAAACTAAAATTACGATATGTTTTTATACAAATCTTTTGACAGTGGAAACGCATGCTTATGTTTTGTTACGGCTGTTGGTGGGAATTAGAATTGTAGTTTAAAATGGATAAACATGTTATTTTTACCGTGGGATGTGTCGAAGTTCTTATACAAAGATATGTTTGTATCTCTTTCATTTTGTTTAAAACAAATGAGATAACAATATGTTTGTGTATATATTTCGGCAGTGGAAACGCACTGTTGAAACATTCGTGTGAACATGCTATAAAACTATTGTAATCTAAAACATAGTTATGAACATATTCTCACGATCATGTCTTTCCGCGTAGTTACGTAGTATACCTTAAAATGTAACTTCAGTGCACGTAAATGAATCATTAATATTAGCACGAGAATGGTCTTGTAATTATATGTTTTTTTTTTAATTTGTATAAACTTTTTTGGTTAAAATATTTATTTTTATTATTTATTTAATAGATCCTTAATAGACTTCGACAAGACCTTAAGCCTTATTTTTTCATAACATTACGACCAAGATGTTATTAAATTTTTTGATGAATTATATTTAATTTTATAGGTCAATGGCCATTTAGGAACACCATAAAAACTCTTTAGTGCGAATAATTTAATATTTGAAGATTAAAAAATTTCGATTCTAAATTAATACGTATGTCAATATTAATGTTCATATAATCAACATTTTAACTCATTTGGTCTCATGGATATTGTGACTAACATATTTAGATATGTATACAGGATGAGTCCTATTATATTATGTATTGTTTTATAATATGAGTGTTATCATGTAAGTATAAACGTGCTCGCCTTTGGTTTGATTCCTGCGTGAATAGAATTCTTTTTTCGCACGGTGTAACCCTCTTGGGAAAATCATTGGACGTTGAAGTGTTACGTTTATTTTAATAACATAAACAAGTCATGATTGTGAAGTTGAGAGTAAACTTATAACATACTAGCCGTCGCCCTCGACTCCGTCCGCGCGGAATTATAAAAAAAACATAATTAGTAGCCTATGTATTCTTGCGGACTGTGTTCTATATGTGTGCCAAATATTATTGAGATTCGTTCAGCTGTTATGAAGATACCTTCAAACAAACATCCATCTTAACATTTGCATTTATAGTATTAGTAAGATTATCCTATGTTATTATGAAATTGAAAGGACTACATATATGTTTTTGATTAAGCGTGTCGGTAATAGAACCCACACTAGGATAGTATCATGTTAATAGGTCTTGCTGTATTCGCGCGACGTGCCCTAGGGAGAGCTTTGATTCTACACCCTGAATATACAGGGTGGTTTCCTCTGCCACTTAATTTTTAATTGCGACTCGGTATGAATTTAAATTGCGTAAGTAATCAATTAACCTTTTACATACTGGCTGAAATATAATAACAGGGATCCTCACTGGCTTATGTAAAGATTAATCGAACATTTTAATTATTATTAATATAATCAAATACCATTGAATAATGAATGGTTTCAGCTATAAATTCTTGATGTTAGAAGTCCGCTATCGTCTCGATATAACTATAATAATAGATATTTGTTTGAGTTTTATAATAAAATGCTTGAAGGCGGTTGGTTCGCGCCAAGTGGTTCATGCGTGAGTCAGTCGCAGCTGGAAATCATTCTACTCGGCCTTGATCAGACGATAGGATTGAACATATCATATGTTTTACTTAACACATTCCATGCCACTATAATTTGTTTTTTTAATTTTGTATGAAATTGAACTCGCGAGGTCATAGCAGTGAATGTGTTAAGATCTTTGTTATGACCATTTAAATGAGTGCAATATTTAAGTACCAGGAACTTAGCTGTGTTCTGGTATGCTTAAGATAAGAACCTAATTTAACACGTCAAATGCCGCTACCATTTTTCGTCAAATCAGTGGCACTGAACCTGTTTACTTCCCTTACCCTCTTCCTTTACGAATGAAGTAGACCGAAGAACAGTACAAAACAGTTGTATTACAATTTTCTTTAACCGCGTCGACTCGCGGAAATGGAAATAGAAATGTTTACACCGGGCGGTTAGCTCGCGCTATACAATTGCTCTTTGTTCAATGCAATCGATACGGAACTGGGACAATCATTGATCTGGATCTATGTCGAGATTGATCTTGTTCTTTTAAAGCATAAAGAAAAGATTGTTCAAAATAACTTGAAGTTGAATAGTTTAAATGGCACAAAGGTTACTCAGAGCCCGTTCGACCCGATTTGTTGGGATCGGCTGAGTTTTTTGGAAGTCTCGACGCGTAATTTGATTTGTTATTGATATATTAAAATATTTATCTGTCTGTATGTAATGCTTGTATATGTATTTTAAAAAATAAAACTGTCATTTGAATCTTGTCTATTAAATATCTTTGCGGTATAGATTGATTGAAATAATACGAACAAGGACTTCAGTTAGAATACAAATTATTATGTCTTAAGAATGCTGTTAAACAGGTGTTTATACATCCGTCCTGACCCTTACAGTCTGTAGTCACCCTTATCTATGGGAACCGATGTGACGCACGCATGAGTAAGTCACGCGGGCAGTCGAGTGGCATTACAATTGGCTTGTCAACGAACGCGGTGCGATGGTAAAGCATGTAATACATCCGCTGCGTTCTGTCGGGAATTGTAAGTTATTTGTTAATGCAATTTGCGTGAAGATATCACTAAGCGATGATATATTAATGAATTTGGTGGCAAACGAGCCTGCGACCACCAGAAATTGCTGGAATAGCGAAGCGATCGATGCCTAAAGACATACGAAATTACATAAGCGATGCCTACCTTTAATCGACCGAGAAGGTAATGCACAGAAATAATCCGGAAATACCACTTCCACTACCAATTCTTTCCTTATAAGAAAAAAAGGGGGGGGGGGCTATTATTAGGCCCCCAGGACACGTCCCTTACTATGAAGCGACGATTGTCGTATACCAAAACCAAATGAGAATAGTACGAGCTCCTAGTGGTCGCTTACTGTATCAGGATGTTAAGACCCTAGTGTTGCAGTCTCTTTTATCAAAGAGAATGAAAGATAAGATTAAACTCTACGGTTGCATTGTAAGTACACTACTGTTTACGTTTATTTTCGTTCACAATCGATTAGCTTTCCAAATTATGCAATAGCAGCTGTTGCAAAAGTGCCGTTACGTACTTGATACAGTTTCAGTCTGTTTAAGGTAATCGATCGTTCTATTATTGTTTGCGTAATTGTAACAGACTAGCTCTGCCAGTTACCTCGTCCGCTTGAAATACTGTCTCCGTCTTATTTTTTCTTATATAAAATAATTTTTCTTAACTAAACGTAGTTTAAGTTACTCCTTTTTACATCAGTTACTTGCCAATAAAAGTCCCGTCCAAATCAGTCCAGCCATTTCAGAGATTTGCCGGAACAAACAGACAGACAGACATAAATATTAAAAATATTTTATTTATATGATACAGATGTTTTTACATTTACTTTTGCGTCCTTTATATCGTAATAAACAATATGATAGGATTATGTATAAGAGACTTCAGGATGAAAAAACAATTATTCGAACAAAAAACATCAAAAACACATACAGCCGACGACCTCGTAAGATTTAATTTGTCTCATTAATCCATTAAGAGTGGCTCAGAGTGGATGTAGTCTTGAATTCCAAAGTTTTTATCCTTAAACAACTTGTCTCGATTTAAATGTTAGTTTACTTTCTAACAAGAAGTGATATGAATTGATATGAACAAAGAACTCTACTGTCGTATCAAGATTTGTTTTATGAACTGGTAGATATACGTCACGGATTCCAATTCTGATTTTAATAATAGATAACGTCCCTTCGAGTACTTTTGTAAATATAAATCTTACTAACAATCTACATCCCTTGATAAGTTGTTCACGTTTTGTGTTTCACTGAATTGCTATCGCATATAACGATGTATCGTGTACGTTACGAATATTGTTAACGATGATTTGTTCTTTAATTTCCTTCACCAAATACGAGGTATGAGGTATATTTTGTTGGGTTACTGATATATTTCATTTGTGACTTCAATTAAAAAGCATATCGCTATCTTACTATTATAAATTCGAACGTTTGGATGTTTGTTAGTACTCTAGAACGGTTGCATGGATATCGCTGAAATTTGGCATAGATGTAGAACATAGTCTGTATGAACATATAGGCTATTTTTTTTCGTGTAGATGGGATCGCGGGCGACAGCTAGTGTAGATATATAAATTTACAGCTTGCCTATGACGTATAATGCTTAAATACAAAATACATTATGCGTATTAGAAATAGATAACCTAAGAAACTTTACTGCAAATATTTTCGAATTTTATCTTTTTTTTTCAAGTTTAGGGTTTCCTGCCAGTAATGTTTTAGTCTGAACTCAAATGTCATTTGAACTTCCTTAATTGTGAGTAAACATAGGGAACTAATTAATTTCGACGTCCAGTACAGTATTAACTAAGAATGACACAATCTGTGAACGTCATAACGAACATATGTAGAAGGGAATTAAGGGCAATGTTGCCACGCTGAGTCATACTTTTGACGCAACGAATGCGTCACAAGATTTGTTTTGTAATACAAGGAAACGTAAAACGATTCTTAGGTTTGTGAGTTGATCTGAGATCTTAAATCTTCAATTAAAGCATTATAGACTTTTGAGTATACCGGATTACAAACCAATAATTAATAAAATATAATTACTATAAGGTCAAAGATGTATGTATGAAATTACTGTAGTTTTCTGATACAAACATCTATGTATGAAACATATCGTCATCCCTGTCCTTTCGACACTACAGAAACAATATGTTTTAAACGGAAATTTTGGACTCGGAAACCCACGGTTAGGCTCTCAATCGTTACGAGAAACAGTGACAACTTGACATGTAGTGTAAATAAATCTATTCTTTATTCTAATTTGCTTTCGACTATTTCCGTGGCTAACTGTACTTTCGCCACGGTGGCACGTGACCTGTCAGATTTGATGGTATCGATGAAATATTGCTCCGTCATACTGTTCGATTCACTGGTGAAGACACCACTAGACTACATCAAATATATTGACAATAAAATATACAAGATCGAAAAATAAATATAGTGATTTCTAAGTATTTAGTGTTGCAGATATATTTTATCGATATCACAAACTATGATGTGTAAAAAATCGTTATTCGAACATTAAATCGATATTTCAAAAAAGGAAATTTAATATTTTATGTTTAATACACATTTTATTTTTATATCATAATAGCTTTCGCCTAAGACCGTGTTCGTGAGGAATTAAATCCAAAGTGTGTTCTATGCCAAATTTCAGCGAGATCCATGCAGTCGTTCTGGAGATACCTTCTAACACACATTCATCCATCCACACATTCATCCATCCACACATTCGCATTTATAATATTAGTAAAATTAAATAGGTTTATTTACTGTGTCGCTTACACAAAAAAAGTTTTCGAATCCTTATATTTATGCTATCACTAATTAAACATTCAGACGCCTCCTTGTCATCGTTCAATTTTGGACAGAATGATAAATGGTCTTACTAAGTGGTGCAGTTAAGGGCTACGATTTGTTATATGAGATAGTCATTGCGTGACTACTTACTATATCTTACTAATATTATAAATGCGAAAGTTTACATGGATGGATGGATGTTTGTTTGATAGTATCTCCGACACGGCTCATCGTATCTGGCTGAAATTTCGCATAGATATAGAATGTATTCTGCAAAACCATTAGGCTACTAATTAAGGTTTTTTTAAATACTTCGCAGACGCAGACGCACGCAACAGCTAGTAGAAAATAAAGTGTGATATCGTACATCAACACTCAAGCGAGGTTATAATAGTGATGTTTTCGAGATAATAAAACTTGGAAATAATATCTCTTGTCTATTTCTTAGCGATGGTTTTAGTAGTATATTAAAACAATATTATCTTTCGCTTTATAAGTACTTTTGCGTCTATAGTTATTAAATATAAATAAGAAATATGATTCGAATTTTATGATGTCGTAGTTATAAACACGTAGTAATAAACTAGCAAGGTGCGGATAATGGCCGGGAGATAAACCCAACCGATTTATTTGTTTGTGTAGGTTATACGCACGTGTTTAACTAATCCATTCTACGTGTGCAGTGACGCCGGGATATGTGCATTATTAAAACGCAGACTAAAGGTCAACGACCTGTTGTGTTTTTGGGTTATGTTGTCGTGTTGTGAATTTGTTTTGCTAAAACTGTTCTCGAAATTTCCCTGATAATTAACAAGGAGCAAACAGCAGAAATAAAAACATTTTTTTATTGACAACTTCAGTACTTGTTTTGTAAATTACAAGAATCTTTGGTTTTTAAGAGCAAAATCTGTGTATAAAATATATTGCCATTCCTGTCTTAAGCCTTAGAAACACACAGTAATTAACGTATTTTTTATGGTTGGTTTATAGTATTAGTATGTTATACTAAACTCGATTAGCCGCATACCTTTTCCCTATTAGGCGAGATAAACACGTGTGAAGGAATTACATCATTGGTCTCGCTAAAAGAGTACCGAAGATACGCGCGAGCTCAAAGGCGTATTAATCAGTGTTACGATGAATGACCACATAACGTTTACTCCCCAGTTTATTTATAACTACGTAGAGTAACTCTCCCACAGCGCTGAGATTGTATAGGGCTGTCAAACCCGATTTACACAGATTTAAACCAGTTCTGAAGCTGTTTACCGTCTTCGTCTTTATTTTTTTACGCATTGAAGTTTTGGTGAGGGCCTGTATTTATTAAATTTAAGTCTAAAATGATAAAGGAATGTTTATTTCTTTTGGTATAATGGTGGGAATAAGTACAATTAGGTTTTTAAAACATTCGTTATATTGACAAAAGTAACAAAACAAGCATGACCCCTGATGGTCTTTGAACACGTGTAATAAATCCACTTTTAAAACGCATTCGCATTTTGAGAAGAGTTTTGATTTATAGGAAAATTGTGACAAATCTTTTTGTAGCAACCCTATTATTTCGCCGTGTCCGCGTCTGTTATTCACATATGTTTCGCTTGCAACGTATACTATACGCTTTAGACTTGATTATATGTCTCGCTTGTTTCCATCGTATATCATATGTTCTCAGCTGTATTATGAACCGTAATACGTCTTAGTGTCTAAAGGAATTTCCTGAATGGATATTAAAAACTAAATGAATTTATATGAAGTTCCGTAAATGTAATTTTATTATAGTAATCACTATCAGTTCACTGTACGTCCCCACTGAAGAGCTTGGAGACTATGTCAGGGGTAACACCGTAGACTACCATGCTGACCCAATGCAAGTTGACTTCACACATATCTTTGAATTTCTTCATCACGATGTTTTTTCTTAAACTTAAAAATGTCGTACAAATTACATATGTGAATCTAAAAACACATTGGAAATGCAGATTGCAAGTCAACTGCTTAACCCTTGAGTCACCAACTCAGTTTTAGCAATTTTATAAGCATTTTAATAGGACAAGGTTCATCGGTGTAGTGTTTAGGAATACACATTCTTTCCACATTACCTATATGTTATTTAATTGTATTGGATTTATAACTAGGGAACGCAATCAATAGGATATCCTATTAAACGCATGCATCAGCTTTGTGAGTTAATCATACGCATTTCCTGCTATTAAATAATGGTTGTATTAGGTATTTATTTTGTGAAACAGTACTCAGAACAGTTTTAATATAACAAGCTTATTTACTAGTGTGAGGTATCTTGCCAATAAAACTATTATCGTATTTTTTTTAACATCCGTATAATTTTGCATGTTTCAGCCAGTACTCTAATCAAAGTAGGTTTTAATCAACAACACTATTACAAAGGAATTATATTATTATGTATCTTGTAACTTCTCCCTTCATTTGTCTATGACATGATTACGAACTATTTATTAACTCTATTGTGTCAATCCAAATGTACTTTATGTATGTATGCGTATTTTATTATGTTGGTGTTTCAGCAGTGGAAACTGTTTGTAAACTTGTACATCTTATATAATATTATAAATGTGAATAGTTAAATGGATGGATGTTTGTTTGAAGGTATCTGCAGAACGGCTGCATGAGCTTGCTGAAATTTGGCATAGATGTAGAACATAGTCTGCAAAAACACATAGGCTATTTTTTTTTTAATTTTGCGCAAACGGAGTCTCGGGCGACGGCTAGAATACATCTAAATCGTGATCTATTAAACGTGACACGGTAAACAAGGCCAGGCTATTATAATTACCGTTTGTACACTCGATAGTGATTTGTGCACAGAGTTTTTGTTTTCATTAACCCATGACGGATTTGTGATATGATCGATTAGTTTGACACGAAATTGACCAGTTTATTGACATCGTTGATACGATACAGGAGAATTAGCTTTTTTTGTATTTCTGAATTGGGTGTGCTTCAAAGTTTTTAACACTCCAGTTAATCTCTATAAATTTGATTACAGTCGAACCTAGAAAATCAATAACTAGATAAAGTAAGAAACATCTATCCTCTTCCTTATAATAAGCGAGAAACTCGGGGTGATAAAACTCTTTATAAGTTTTAGAAATGTCTATGTCGTTTATGTCCCCTCACTAATAATGATTAGTGAGGGGACATAAACGTCGACATTTTAGCAACGCTAGTGTTGCGCCAGTACATTAGCACAGTGTCGGATTTTCTTCCTAACATAAGCGAGAAAAATATCGCAATTCCTTGGACTCACGCTTGTCTACCTTCGACTGTATTGTGTTTACTAGTTAAAATTAGTTGACACAACAAAACCTACTTTCAGAAGATCTAGATTATTTACAAAATAACCTAAAAGTAATGATGACTTGTATTTTATAAAGATCTAGACTACGACTAGGAGTCATTGACCTGTCGACAATATCTCCAGTTCGCTGTACAATGCCGTCTTATTGCAGTCATACAAATTGCCGATATTTGAATAAATCGTAAGTGCACAACGCAGTGCATGTCGGGTCGAGGGTTACCGCCGGACGGACAATCGACAGTCCTTTATTACTGGAATATATCTAGGGTTGTCACTTCTCATATTAATTTATTTTTAATGTTACATGCTGACAGTTGTTGCGTAAAATATGTTAATATCAAAACACCCTTGTTGACAAAACCCTGCCATCATCTCGTACATTTGCGCAAAAATACGCTTCTTTCAATATATTTGTTTGGAAAAATATCATTTTAATAACAGTAAAAACGTATAAATAACTTTTTAGGTAATGTCCACTGGTTTCGATAAGTTCTTTATAAATTTCAAATTCTGTGTTTTAAGTTTTCAAATCGGAAAAAATCCTCGCAAATGTTTAAAGAACGAAAAAATAGTTAAAAAACATAAATCAGATGCTATGCTTTCTAGCAAAAACCTCTCCACTCCATTCCTTTTTGTCTTTTCAGCAAGTAAAAGCTTAAACTTCGCTCCAACATCGGTTTTAATCTTTTAAGACCATTTAGTTGTCTTTTGTTTTGCGGCCGATTCGAATTGGCTTCTATTTTGCCTTTTAGTATTATTACATAAAGGATTTCTTTTATAAAGGAAGTTTCTGAATCGGCTTAAATTTTGTGACTAGCAGATGTGACTTTACGTCATTTACTCGTAGATATAATAATACACTTGTCTGAAATGAATGAAGTCTCTTAGTTTTGTTGGATGGATTGTTTATTTCGTTCTAATAAGTATAGTAAGTATAAATCAGATAGATTTATTAAGATATAAAGTCCAGATTACAGATCTTATATATATTAGGTTAGTTAGTTTTACGGTTTCTTAAAAATTTACTTCGTACAGTTGGTTATGGAGACTGAGACATTAGCCGTGGGTTTTTGTTTTTGGGTTCAGAATCTCTCCGTTTAAAACATATTGTTATCTCTGTGTTGTCAAAGATAATGACAGGGATGGCGATATGTTTTAAACGGGGATTTTAGTCTCAGAAACACACGGTTAGGTTAGGTAAGTTATTGCTTTGTTACTTTGTGACCTTATTTTTGTATAATTTGCTAATAACCCATTGGATTTGCAAATGAATCTTTTTATCAATGCTAGTTGGAAACTTGGTTATCATGAGATTTGTACTATCGTCAATTATCAGTGCATGTACCTGATTTTATCTTATCTTATCATTGTGCGTATCGAAAATAAGATTTGTATAAAACTATATTGTATTGTTCAATATTGTATTTCTTTTACGCTTTTTAATGTTACTGCGTCGATTTTAAAATATGTAGTATGTATGCAGAAATTTCGTTACAAATGCTGAAATGTTTTACATTATCAGCTTACTATACGTTCCCACCGAGGGGCTCGGAGCCTACTCTTAGTTAAAGGTGATTAGGCCATAGTCAACCACGCTGGCCAAGTGCGGGTTGGTTGACTTCACACATATCTTTAATTTCTTCTCAGATATGTGCAGGTTGCATCACGATGTTTTCCTTCACCGTAAGAACGTCGGATAAATGTACATATATGTTAATGGGAAATCGAAAAACACATTGGTACACGGTGTTATTCGAACCCAGGACCTGCAGATTGCAAGTCAAGTGCTTGACCCCTGAACCACCGACGCTCTGAAATTTTTAGCCATAGACAAACTACAACTTTTTCGTACAAGACGTAATTTACAAAATAATTACTGTGACTTTTTTTTTTCAAAATACTATTATATATAACAAAACCTACCCTTATTTTAGAATATAATTTCACTTTATTTAACAATTTTCAAAAAATAATTGAAAAATGAAAAAAAAAAGCGTAATGGACGCTATTTATTGGATTTGTCCGTCGACTTAATATAGGCATTAATAATGAAATACACAAATAATTTTAATTTATCTCACGTAATCGTGTGCGGTCAACCCTAATTGATACATCTGACAGGATGTCGTCCTTTAGGCACGAGGGTTGAATACTCGTCGGTTATCCGACCGATTTCAATCGCACTATGACCTCTAGACGCACTACTAAAGAGAGACTATCGTCATATTGTAGGATAACCTCAGCTTGGAAACTCGATACTTTATTATGAAGCTAGACAAATAATGCCATTGTGTGAATACTATTGTTTGATTTTTATTGTCTACGTCTAGCCTTTAATATATTAGTTTAATTACTTCGATTTTTTTAACATACTTTTTGTATTCTTTACTTGGTATCTAAATATAAAAATATTTTAATTTAGTTAGAATTAAAAAAAAAATTGAGACGTCATTTCGCGTAATAATTGATGTTCTAAGATTACTGTCTGATGATAAAATTCATTCTACAATTGCAGCAACAATCGATTATATATCCGTCTCTTTCTAGCACATAAAGCCAGCGTTTTAAAAATGGAATACGCTATCAACAAAAGAGAGATGTCTGCTCATTATGGAAACTGAATATAATGAGTGAACTTTGAGCGTATTCCATACTTACGATGTAGGTTAAGAGCGCCCTCTGTCTGTAAACGTTTTCTCGCTCCGGGGATACGCAAATTTTTATACTTGCGATGAATTTATTTACAATTTTATGACTTTACTAGCAGTTGCCGGCGACTTCCTCCGCCAGGAATTAAATAAAAAATCTATGTTATACTTCTTAACTAAATTTCAACAAAATCTGTTAAGCTGCTTCGGAGATACCTTCTAACAAACATCCATCTAAATATTCGCATTTATAATATTACTAACTTAGTAGCTTATGTCGCGACAAAGTTTATAAATTGCTGAACTGAAGTCTGGAGTAAGGGCCATTTCAGTATACGTCGTAAGTTTTATGGTTTGTCGTTAAGTTTAAGTTTGGGTACGCTAGGAATTCGTCGCATTTGGCGTAGGCAAGACGTGCCTGAGAGTTGTTTCTTGTTTGTGTGGGATAGATCGCAATTTTATGCCTTACAAGGATAGGAAGGAAGGATAGAATATTGATATTTTATGATGAAACATAATAAGCAACCATTTCCACTGGACAAAAATTTGTATTAACATATATTCTTTCCTCTCTTTCTATTTAAAAGGGAAAGACAATATATGTTACTGGGTAGATTGATGGATGGATGTTTTTAGAAGGTATCTCGAGAACGGCTGCATGGATCTCGTTGATATTTTACATTGATGTAGAATGTAGTATAACAGAACACATAGACTATTAATTAAGTTTTTTTTAATTCCGCGTGGACGGAGTCGCGGGCGACAGTTAGTAGATAAAAATGTAACGGCAGTGGAATTACCTGTGGATTTACCTGTATATGGGATTTCATTTGACAATTATACGGTATTTATTACCTTTAAGTATAATGTCACTTATTGCCACATTTAACGATGATCTCGTCACGGTTTACCGCAAGTCAATAATGACAAAGTATTAATACACGATTTTGTAATACACACCCTTCCTGATCCTGTGGTTGTTGTCTAACTTGTTTTCTCTCTTGTTCACAGTGCGGTGGGTAAAACATGTCTCCTCATCAGTTACACCACAAATGCCTTCCCCGGAGAATACATACCGACAGTGTGAGTATATGTTATTACATTATTTTACATTTAGATATGAAAATCTAGATATGGATCGATTAACTCTAGATACAAGGAAACGGAACTAATGTGAACCCTTTGACACAAATATAAAGTGGATTTAGTAACGAGAAACAACAAAAATATGTTTTTTTTAAAATATGTTTTATTATGAATATTTATAAGCATGTTATAGCAGGGTAGCGACAATCTGTCGCCATTGCTTCGAGCCGGACGCTCTCCGGTACAATTGAACAATTGATTGAAGACATCCTCTTGACCGATATTGATCTTACGACTTTCGTAATGATTCTTCTCTTGATACTGCCCTTTGTTTAGCCCATTAGTGCATAACTTTCGATAAATCGGACGCCAATAAAATTGTTATTTTAGGAGTTATGTATATTTTACTAACCGTTTATTTTTTTTAAACAGTAGTGTAATATATATGTGAAGTGGTAATACTGTTGGTATGACATTCCGGGTAGCATAACGTCCGATTTATCGGACGGGCTATAAAATCTAAACTTTCATATTGATTAAATATTTTATACAATTTAATGGTCAAATACACTCGAAATGAAAATATATTACAGTGATCATAATGAAAAAGGCGTTAATAAACTTTATGCACTAATGGGTTAATAAGTAGCCTATAAAATTTAGCTATAGTTGTATTAAATATTGTCTATATGTTGAAAATCTGGACAAAATATAGGAATTATTTATCTTAACACGTTGAATGCAACTACTTATTATTTAATGTCGAATCACACTTGCAGGTCGAATTGGTAGCACTGAACGTGTTGATATTTGTATTATTTATTTGTTTGTTTTTTTTGCTCTAAAGTCATAGTTATAACTTTATGATGACTGCATATTTGCGATGTTTTTATAGAAATTAATTCGACGCAAATATGTTGAGATAGAAGTATAATGATTAAGATTGAATTGATCTTAATTTAGAGGAAAAAGTTGTAGATATTTAAAAAGGTCATACCGAATATTATACTTTTAGACATTATTATTTAGAATCCTTTGGCGCAAATGGCGCGCTTTCATTACAAAGTCCAGTGCCAAAATGATTAGTGAGGGGACATAAATGTCGACATTTTAGTAAGGCTAGTGTTGCGCCAGTACACCGGCACAGTGTCTGATTTTCTTCCTAATATTAGTTAGAATCCTTTGGCGCAAATGGCGCGTTAATTACAAAGTACAGTGCCAGAATGATTAGTGAGGGGACATAAACGTCGACATTTTAGTAAGGCCAGTGCTGTGCCAGTACACCGGTACAGTGTCTTTATGCCGGACTTTCTTCCTAACAATACAAAATAAATTAAATATGCCGTCTTCTCTTTCAATTCATATATAACCAAGTGAATAACTAAATAAAGCACCAAAAGTTTTTCGGATAGCATTAAGCTAAATGTTTTGCACACCACTAGAATAATAGTATGTAAATAGATCGCTAGAATTCGAACCCGGTACCGCCCACACACGGTATTTGTTTGGCGATGGTGTGAACTGACCTTGCATATTGAATCATCGTTATTTAAAAAATATACCGGTAGTGTAAAAAGATATTGTTATAGTCCATTTGTTATTAGTTTTTAATTAAATATGAAGATATTTTTATTACTTGACAGTTTGTGTTGAAAAGACAAATACGGCTACCCCTGGATTGAAGGATCAAGGCGTGGAGACCATGTCCTAAAAAGCATTAAATTATCATTTGAATCACAACGGCCATTACTTTTAGTTAGAGTTTTGCCTTTTTTTTGGATTTTTGTCTTTATCAGACATGCCAATCCCATAGTGCCCATGATTTAGAGTTTTGTATTTCTCGAATTGACGACTACTTTTAAATAATTGTGGTAATAGATTTATCTCCGTATTCCAGATTCGACAACTATTCAGCGAATGTGATGGTGGACGGCAAGCCCATCAACTTGGGCCTGTGGGATACGGCCGGCCAGGAGGACTACGACCGCCTGCGACCGCTCTCCTACCCACAGACAGACGTCTTCCTTATATGCTTCTCACTTGTCAACCCAGCGTCATTCGAGAACGTTAGAGCCAAGGTAAGAAAGACGAAGAATAACGTAACACGGCGAGCAACAGATGTATATTAATTTTTAAACTTAGATGAATTTGACATTAATTTGATTTAAGTAAGTAAAATACAATATGCATGTTTAGAAGTCATTTTCAGCCATCCACAATTATTTTACAACTATCTGTCGCCCACGATTTCGTCTGGGCAGATTTATGTATAAAGTATGTGTTCCTCCAGACTATGTTCTACATCTGTGCCAAATTTCATCAAGATCCGTTCAACCGTTCCGGAGATACCTTCTAAACATACATCCATCCATCTAAACTTTCACATTTATATTATAAGATAAAATAGTAAAACATTTAAATAATTAATGAAAGAAACGGTTCCAAAGGTTATAATTTAATAAGGTTTATCATAGTATGGTTTAGTATACATATTAAATCTTAAAAAAAAGTTGAATAATGTATGTATTTCATGTTTGCAGTGGTACCCTGAAGTACGGCATCATTGCCCCTCAACGCCCATCATCCTGGTCGGCACCAAGCTGGATCTGCGCGAGGACAAGGATACCATTGAGAAGCTGAAGGAAAAGAAACTCGCGCCTATCACCTACCCACAGGTACGTTGTAACCTAACATTGTCTTAATCTTCATATCGACTTTCTGTTGTTTCTTTTGTAAGACCGCTCTTATGGGAAGTCTCCACTGTCACACCTATATGACGACTCTCGTTTTCTTGTTTTTTCTTACCATGCCGGGGCCCACAGGGTTATGTAAGACTGTGTAATTTGATGACCTGTGGCGCCCTTATCCGTCCAGCCCCCCTGGGCGATTGCCCAACCGAACTGTACCCTAACGCCTCCCCTGACAATAAGCGTTGCGTTGTCAAGGATTATCAAATCAAATTATAGTGTTTATGAACAAGATAAAGCGTGTACTCGTCGTTGTTACCAGGGCCTAAGCATGGCAAAGGAGGTGAACGCGGTGAAATACCTCGAATGCTCCGCGCTGACGCAGAAAGGCCTCAAGACGGTGTTTGACGAGGCGATCCGCGCCGTGCTGTGCCCCGCGCCCCGCGTCAAGCCACCGAGGCGGCCCTGCCAGCTCCTCTAAGTCAACAATCACCCAACAGGTAATCTCATAAACCAATAGCTCATTGGTTAAGGAATCAGCCATCCCATCAAACGATCGTACATTTAAGTCCCTACATCCACTATTTTTGTCCTAGAACTTATTGAAATTATTTATTTTACATATTAATTCTTTTAAATAATAAGATAATATTTTAAAAATCGTCTTGTACCGATATTTATGCAATCATAACATATACTAGTATTCTATGTTCTGTGAGGTTTTATGTCAATACTAGTGGTTTCCGACTCTGACCGTGTGTAATTAAAAAAAATATAGACTATGTCTTGTTCCATACAATGCTCTACATCTATGCCAAATTTAAACAATTTTCATGCAGTTGTTTTGAAGATACCTTCAAACATCCATCCAAATATTCGCATTTATAATATTAGTAAGGCAATTATAATAATAGTATTGTTGTTTCAGATAGTGTAGGAAGAGATGAATGCCAGTGTAACAGCTCGCACAGCTGTACAACATAACGCACCAACAGATCCCTCTCAGTTTTTCACTGAATGCAAACTGAGTTAATTATCTTCAAATGTACTACATGACTACAATACGCATTCAATGTTGTGTGAATTGGTGTGTGTGAGCTCCGTATGTATAACGCTTTTTTATATATGTACAGACCGACAGACTTATCTGACTTGAAGTCTAATAAAACTAATTTGAACTGGTGAGGGGCGCTGCTATCGCGGTTCGTTTTGTCAATATATAAAACCTACTTTGGATATGACATGACAGCTATAGTACAAAGAGGATCTTGACATTTTTTGACATTGACAGGAGGGTGTTAGTGAGCTGTCATTTAGTTTGACTTATGTCTAACTAGCCTTGTCGGTAACTCATTAACGATCATCTGTCAATGTCAAAAACATGTCGGAAGATCCTTGTCGTACTGTGACTGTCTTTTGTGTCATATTCTATGCTTAACTCGTTGAGCGCCACGTCAGTCATCGGTGGCTGACATTAGATTTTTCGTTTAGGTCGCTTCAACCATCGTGTAACATGAGAACTATAAAATTTTACACTATTTTTCGTTAAAAATGTAAACTATTTTGTACTGCAATCGGAAACACCGGCTCTTTAATACCATAATAAGCGGCGCTCGTGGCCTGAACGGGATTGTCTTAGAACGCGTGGCGATCAACGTGTTAAGTAGTATTTTCACGGGGCCAGATAAATTTGTCGGACTATAATCTGTCAAAGTCTGTCTGTCACTTGTATATATTAAAATAAGGGCATTTACAAATTGATGGTTGCATTCGCTTATTAAATGTGAATTATTTTTAATTTGTAAGTGCTATATGTCTTGTACGCATTGTATTAAGTCTAACGCATAAAAAATATTCTGAAAGTTCCAATTATTAAAATAATTTGTTTATCTTTGCCCTAAGATACCTCTTTCCTCTCATGTGGTCTATCAAAACACTATTATTTCAGTTTTTTTTAATTGACTACTGATAAAAAAATTAACATCTAAATGAAATTAATTTGGTTAAATAAAATGAGTTTGGATATTATCTGGTTAGGTTTTTGATGTAACAAAATATATAAATTTTGTCAGAGAATTTAATAAAAAACTGTTCCGAGACATAATCAAATAATTTTTACTTTGTTATTAAAAAAGATAATTTCAATATTAAGGTGCTTTTTATTTCTTGCAAATACATTCCTAGATTATAAAACTCACTGTTTACCCAATAATGCGTTACTGTCGCAATGTTAAAATTGTCTTTCTTTGGAGTTTGTTAAAGGGGATTGTTGAAAATTTTGTTTTTTTTTTAAAAACAGAGATTATATTTTTCGATATATTATTACTTATTTTTTGTTCAATGTATTGTTGTAATCCAAAAAATGTTTAAAGTACACAGTTTCCTTTCAATGTCAAAATAAAAAAAAAAAATTGTTATCGAAATCTGTAAATTTAGTATGAATTTGAGTTAAAATTTTTGGCTTTTTGTTGATGCAAAAAATAGCCAAAAAAGACGGTTTTAAACATAATTATGATATCCAAGTTATAAATTCAATAACAAAAGTTTAACACGTTAGCTGCCAGTATGATTTTTCCAAAAACGAAAAAAAAAATGTTTTTAATTTTGTCCAAAACCATGGGGCCTTGCGGGTCACGGCTGTATACAACAATTAAAAAGCCACAGTGAGGTGTTGAATGGAAGTATGGCTTGATTGAAACATTAGCTCGTCGGACGTATATTCCGACATGACAGCTAACGTGTTAACCAAGTCTTTGTCAAATCAACTTAAGAAAGGTTCTTTTTTCAAATGAAATGTTTACGTTTTTCATAATTTTTAATAACTCCAACAATTAAGACTGTTGGATATTAAATTGTTTGCTAGAAATTGTCAATATTTAAACGTCATTTCCTTAAAAATACGCATTGCCTCGCTCCGTGGCTATATTTAACTGATAAGTTTTTTTTTTTAAAGACTCCATTTAATGTCGATTTTACCACCATTAACAGTTGTATGAAATTAATTTGGATAAAATTTCCTCTCACTTTGATTGAAATATGTATCAGTATAGTACGCTCCAATCGTTTTGGCCTTTGCAAGTTACAGAAGAGTTTTTGCATAGAAAAGGGTTTATTATAAATCTTATTCCGAAAAACTTCATAGAAATAGAAAAACATGGAATGGAAAATGATTTGTTTCAATTAATCCATGGAAAATATCTATGTATTTGTTTTTTTTTTAACATTTCGTGAACATGTGTATTTGCTTTTAAACGAGAAGCCTATTGTGAAAAACCGCACAACTAATTATTATAAAAATGTTGCAATTGACATTATTATGTTAATTTTGAATAAAAATAATTTTTATTTCATCGCATTTAATAAAATCCCTTAAAATACTTTGAAACATAATTACTAGGCGATGGATATTAAATTAATTTTATTCGTTTTAATAACATTTTGCGTAATTTATAAGGAATTTTTAAAATCATTTTCAGTTTGGTTGCTGTTAAATAGGGAGTCATTTTTTCGCTGAAAATGTGATAATGGGTTTAGGCTTTAATTGACTGTCGACAAGGCCTTTGCATTTCTTTTGTAAATGTAAATTTAATTTTTTAAATCGCCTAATTTTTTTTTTTAAATAAGTTACACGGAATTCTGTCGTGGTATTTATAAGCTCGGAACTGTTTCCGTGGAACAACAGTATTAACAACAGTGTTACCAACCGTATAAAGACCATAGACAATGAGTTTCGTGTGATTTATTTTTAAACATTTTGAAAATGGTGTCTGATGTAGTTTATAAGTTGATTAATGTCTAAATCCACTCCTAAATAAATGAAATAGTACACGTAAGCGTTTTAAGATGTGTGCATTTGTGATTGTTTTTTTTTATATCCAAGTGCTAAATGCCATATTTTCATATGATTAAAAAAAAACTTGTCTATTTGAAAAAAAAAATTAAATTCGAAATTTGAAAAAAGGCATGAACAATTGCACACTTTAGGTATTCTAGTTGGTAAGATTTTAATGTATGTATTGTTCAGATGCAAATATTTAGAAGAATCAGCATGTAAATAAACGATAAATTAGTCTTTAATTTAAAAAAAAAAACGAAATAAGTGTAACGCATCATATTCTTTGGTGTTGCATTTTTTATGTAGTTGTATCAATTTTTGTATTGGATATTTGAACGCATTTTTATTCTATTAGTTTAATTTTTGTATTCGGAAATGTTGGTAAAAGTTTTTTCATAAGTATGCGCTAACTTGTACCTATATATAATATTGCATAACATTATTCATTATGTAATTTGCATGTTTATAATGTTGCTTATAACTGTCAAAAAGCGAGGGAATTCGATTGAATTTGTTTATCGATTGTTACAAAATCGATGTTAACGATATCGATTATTCAATTGTCAATGATTAAAAAAATCATTTTCTTTTTTCAAAGTCAAATAATATTTTATCGGCAGTATAGTTAGCGCATGTAAACATTTTAGTGGAAATTTACTCATGTATTTTGTATGTAATGTATTGAATTTCATATTGTATGACACTTGTATACTATTGCTATCTCTGTTTAATTCATAAAGAATGAAAGAGATGGCAGTATTGTATAGTTTGGTCAGGAATATAAACATTATCGCTATGTTACGGAATGATAATAACTTATTCCTTTGCACATTCTTAGATTGAGATATGTCTCGAATATGCGTATCAAGGACAGATTTTTTATATTCTTGGTTCGACTATAATACAGGTTTTAAAGTGAAGGATTTTCGGTAATATTTAGTAGTAGTCTTTGTTACTTGTTAATTATTATGAATTGTCACAATGCGTTTGTATCACTTGACTATGCTTTTCCGCGGTGTATCGGCTCGTATATTATTTTTATACAAATAATAAAATTGTAAATGTTTAAAATCTACCCGGTCGCTGGGCCCTCGAGTAATTCTTCCAAATATTGTGAAGCCTCTGAATAATTCAAAATATATTTATATTAACTGTTCAAATGTTTGTTTCATTTTACAAAATCCACATTTTTTTCTATACATTTTAAAATATACTCATAAAAAACGATAGATTTCATTATCAGCCCTGTCTCGTTTATATTTATTTATTTATTTTAAGCTTTGTACACAGTTTAAAGTACATAGTGTAACATTACATAGAAATACAATGATGTACAGGTGAGCTTAACTCTGAAAGAGTTCTCTTACAGCTAACCTTGCGATACAGAGAGGATGT
>NW_013531107.1:47397-70816 GCF_000836235.2 Papilio xuthus | reverse complement strand
TCCATTTGGGTCTTGAGCGTGCTCACCGTTTGCCAGATGAGGTGACGGAACTCCATGAAATCCCGTGACAGACCAGCTATAGTCTTGTGAACACTCTGCGAATCACCCGAAGCAGCCATCATCAGTTCCGTCTCATATTGAGTCATACGAGACTGGAATAGTGTTTCTAATTTGTTCATCGACTCACTCAACTTATTGTAGATATCCATAGTTTATGTATGATATGCGGAGAATTTTATTGAATATAGTGCACACGGCACACGGGATTACTAATCACATTACACTACTTTTTATCATTTAATATAACGTAAAAATATTTTTAAAAGCAACTTTTATGACGGAGCAAAATATAAGATGTTTACACTTAGAACTACCCACTTTTTTTCCCCACCCACTCTTTTTTTATATTTGAGACATGAATATTAACTTCATTCTTTCCACAAAACAAGGTCCAAGAAGAATTTCTTTTACTATAGTATTCAACACGGGCATCGCCAGGGGCCACAGACGTTGCAGCCCCCCCCCCCTTAAGGAAATGTAAATGTGAAATAGATATAAAAACTGCTTCAAATAAGACCGTTTAAATGGTACCAACTCTCATCCCTCTCTGAGTCTTAAGCTATATCAATAGGTGGCGATAACCATGGTATTCAATACCACCTTATCATTGATGACAAACGCCATTCAAGATTTTTTTAGTGATTCGGCAAGAATCATATCGTTTGATAATCGCCTTAGTAACAATATTTATCAACACAATCTTCATTAATAACACTTACACAACAAAATGTAAACTTATGATAACCTAATATTATCTGTGAGTTATATTGACAAAAAAAATACAGTCGAAACTGGATAAGCGAGAGCACAGAACCACGATATTTTTCTCGCTCGCCTAAAACGAGTTTCTCACTTATGAGACCTCATCCGGACAATGACTTGCTTATTCAGGTTCAACTGAATTACTATAACTTACTTCAAAATACCTAAAGTTATTAACGTTCAATTTATTAATATGTAAGCTGTCGCCTGTGCCTCCGTCCGCGGATTAAAAAAAATGTAATTAATAGCCTATGTGATTTTCTAGGCTATGTTCTACATTTATGCCAAATTTCAGCGAGATCGATGCAGCCGTTCTTACCTTCAAACAACTATCCGAATATTTGCCTTTACAATATTAGTAAGATGAGGAATTTGTAACAAATTGTTTGTAGATTGCAATAAAAGAACTTCATAACAACGTCCATACAGTGCGTAGTAATTATACTATTTATAGAGATCAATGTATATTGGTCATCGAACAAAAGATTACATTCACATCGTTTTACGATTACTCTATTTAGTCGTTTTGTGGCGCTGCCAGTGAGCAGTCCACTGCATCGATAGGCCACAAACGTATTAATATTTAAAAATATTTTGAGGTTATAAAAAGTTTAAAATTAAAATCATGGCTAAATTGTTGAGTCGAGAATTACCGGATATTGAGGTAAGATAGGTATATTATTTTTGGAATCAAGTTTCGTAAGGAATTTGTCTTATTTGATAAACAACCTTGGGCAAAACTAAACAGTAATATGTCATACATTTCAAAACGTTGTTGCGTATTAATATTTTGTTTAGTACTATCAAGATAACAGACAAGCAATTAAAAATACTATAAATAACAGATAATTAATCAAAAATTACAGGCATAACAGGTTTTTTACGTCGATACAGAAATTAATAAACCTATGTAGTATTAAATTTTGTTGGAATAATTAAAAGCATAGATAAACATAAATCGGTGTTATAATACGTAAGATACATAAATGACTAATATCATTATTGTTTATGTTAGTAAATCTTTGTAATATTATATTAGTGTAAATTACAAATTATTTGAAAGAATGTTGCGTTGAGATCATGTTATCAAAGATAAAAGATTGTCCTTTCAAGTACAACCAAGGCCATAATATCACTTTAATAACAAAAGTATTGTGTGTGATCGATACTGCAAACTTGATAACTATCAAGTCTCTACGAATGTGATATCGGGTAATCTGTTCTGTTCTGTTTCTTGTTTATGGCTCTCCCTCATCGGATTGGGCCAATGTCAAGTGTTTAATATCGGGTAATCTTAAATGGCGGGAATTATTAAAAAAAAACCTTTACATTGACGTTTCAGTACATTCTGCCACACTGTCATTTTGCCGCAGTTATTTATTACGAAAAATCTACACAAAAGGAGATTTAACAATTTTGCTAAATTATAAAATAGTTTGTATGTTTGAATGTTTATATTTTTTTCCTTCCTAATATAATTTGAACTTTGCTTTGTTTCTGTCACGTTTGGAAAACATATTGATATATGCAGGCACCGTGCAATTGTTTCGTAATAAAAATATTTAATTTTAATTTGTAAGAGATATAACACGTACGAGTGCATTTAATTAATTATTTATTTTATTTGTGTTTTAGTAGTTATAATCATGTAACATACACTTAAAATTGAATTCTCAAAAGCATGACTGCGCAGTCCAAATTATATCATTATCTGACATTTAACTGAGCAACGTAATAGCCCGACATTATTTCACTAAGGTTATCTCTGATATTAACGTCAAGCAAGACTTGCAAACATTGAATACGCAACAGCAACAGTTCACACTCTGACCGTTACATTTTGAGACCAAAGTCTGTGTATTAAACATATCGTCATCCCTGTCATTATCATTGCCAAAACAGAGATAGCCATATGTTTCAAACGTAAACTTTATTTTTTATGACATGTTAGACATAAATATTTATATAATCTGTGAATTTAAAAATAATCGCCGATTGCAGAAGTATGTTTAGCATTGTTTTTTAGTAGTGGACTTCTCTTCTCAAATGATAATAGTTTCTAGTTATTACTTTTTTCAGAATTTGTTAAAACTTAACCCTACGGTGAAGCCCTACACCAACCTCGTACCATCAGCTCAAACCAAGAAGAATAAACAGCATTGGAAGCGAAATGCTGATCGAAAGTGCACGGTGAGATTTTATCATTCATAAAAGATATTTAAGGTCATACTTGTACTTAATTCTATAAAGAAATTCTGAAAGTACTAATCATAATCCTGTCGTCTTCCCTACGGAGGGTGGGGTAAATAATATGTACTTATTAAGTATTTTCCCAAAAAAAAATCTCTCAAATCTGAATCTATTATTTTTAGAAATCCACGTCCGTAATATTTGATTGTTCCTTGGTTCATATGTTTGTATTTTAGACATGTCCGTCGTTGGAGAACAATTTCGACGATATCAAACACACGACGTTGTCGGAGCGCGGGGCGTTGCGTGAGGCGGCGCGTTGCCTCAAGTGTGCAGACGCGCCATGCCAGAAGTCCTGCCCTACGCAGATAGACGTGAAGAGTTTCATCACTAGTATTGCTAATAGGGTACGCACTTAACATATTTTGACGAAGTTCGTTTCTTCGCGTTGTGTCCAAAACATCGATTGTCCTATAAGAATATATGGTAAAACGCGTAATGTTTATCACGTTAGGCACAAGCTTTTGAATACTGTAATAAGCTGACTGCCGCACTAATGTCTTATTGAAGATTTAGTCGAGTTAGTGTAGATTTCTCTTTCAAAACCTGTATTGAGACTCCCTTGGAGACCTCTTAACAATCCTGAATGCGGCAGCTAGTGTAACTAACGGAACTAAGCGATATGACTGTGAATATAAATTCTTTATCAGAACTACTACGGGGCAGCGAAAGCCATTCTATCAGACAATCCGTTGGGGCTGACGTGCGGCATGGTATGCCCTACGAGTGACCTCTGTGTTGGAGGTTGCAATCTACACGCCAGCGAGGAGGGCGCCATTAATATTGGCGGCTTGCAACACTTCGCTGTTGACGTGAGTCTATCCTTTATGGTTACCATAGATACACCTGTCACATTGACATTACCTATTTCAAATATTTTAACGGAGTATTACTCTATCGATATTTCCAGATTTTTATGCGGATGGGTATCCGCCAAACACTGGATCCTAAGACCAAGCCTCTGCTGAAGGGCGGTGACCATAAAATCGCACTGATTGGAGGCGGTCCTGCTAGCATCAGCTGCGCTTGTTTTCTAGCTAGACTGGGTTATAAGGATATTACTGTGTATGAGAAAGAGAAATATTTGGGAGGATTAAGGTATGTTTGTCTCGCTTTCTCTTTGTGTTCGGTATATCTTACCTCTCTTTTATGTAACGGTATGTACAAACGTATCGCATCCAATTCAATCACATCATTTCCCTTTTAAAAAGTCTGTATTTTGTGATTAATATTTTATTTTTGCTTATTAGTTCATCGGAGATACCTCAATACCGTCTTCCATATGATGTGGTCCAATACGAAGTGAGACTCGTCAAGGACCTGGGTGTGAAGTTCGTGACAGGAAGAAAACTTGCCTCAGATGATATTACTGTAGATGTAAGTGATGATTTTATACATGACTTTTTTTTATATCATAAGGCGGCAAACGAGCGAGCGGCCACCTGAAATCGCTGAAATAGCGAAGTGACCGTTGCCCATAGACATACGCAATTGCATATGCGTTGCCTACCTTTAATCGACGGAGGAGAGGATGCACAGAAAGAAAATATTTTCCCTTTTCATGCATCCTCTCATCCGGAAAGTCCACTTTCACTTCCCATCCTTTCCTTATAAGAAAAACGGTGGGAACGAAACGCGGAATTTCCTCCACTTCACGCCTGTCTTCTGTGTGGTCGTGGTATTTCACCGAGCGAGCCGGGCCGATTCGTGCGAAGATGTTAAAGCGGGCTCTACCACTGTTAAAAATGACTGTTCTAATATCTATAAAACCGATTAGAACGACATCGTAGTCGGGATAGAATCTATCTAAGTCTATCTTTCGAAAGTCAAACAATTTATAAATTCCAGGGTCTTCTACAAAGTGGCCATGCTGCGGTATTCCTCGGCATCGGCTTACCTGAGCCGACAACTGTTCCCATATTCAAAGGTCTTACGCAACAAATGGGATTTTATACAAGCAAGGACTTTTTACCGTTAGTTTCGAAAGGAAGCAAGAAAGGTTTGTTGATTTTAGTAAGATTTTTTTCAGATAGTGGCCAGTAAGTTGAGGCAGAGTTTTTTTGGTATGCAACGCAATAATAATAAGGGATTTACTCGTGAGTTAATTTCAATGTTACCATACTGAGACAATTCTCAATGAATAATAAAAAAATCGTGGTTTTAGATGTTACGCGATTATTGTCTATGGTTTGTGGTGTTTGACTTTCGCGAATGAGTTCATAGAATTTTGAAAAGCACATAAAGAGTTCTACCGGGATGTGATTGGGTTTTTTTATTTGTTTTTTTTTATTGATCGTAAAGTTGATGTTTGGTCCAGGTATGTGTGCGTGTAAGAGCACATTACCGCAGTTGCAGGGTGTGGTGGTAGTGCTGGGCGCGGGAGACACAGCTTTCGATTGCGCTACCTCGGCGCTGCGTTGCGGAGCGCGCAGAGTCTACGTTGCCTTCCGTAAAGGATTCTCTAACATACGAGCTGTGCCAGAAGAGGTATTAAATGAAAAAAATCTTTATTTCTAAATTCACAATTTCTTTTTAATTTAATTTCCATTCTTGGCTGTCTACTAAGCGGCTTGTATGCAAAATGACAACCTTCAATCTTTAAGTTTTATTAAAAAAAACTAAGTAATTTTCTGTTTAAATTATAAAAATTACATTCACAGGTCGACTTGGCGAAGGAAGAGAAATGCGAATTTATGCCATTCATGTCTCCTCAGGAAGTTATAGTTAAAGACGGAAAGGTGAGATAAAATTTCAGAATAGAATTTTCATTGTCAATTAAAGTGAAGGTCTTGTTTATGGTATAGGGTTGCTAGTGTAAAATATTTTAAAATCATTTTCAACAGATCGCAGGTTTAAAGATGTGTCGCACTGAGCAACTCGATAATGGAGACTGGATTGAGGATAAAGATCAGATCATACAGTTGAAGACTAACTTCATTATATCTGCATTCGGCTCCGGTCTTTACGATACTGATGGTAAATTAAATATAATTCAATAAAAAAAGTATATAAAAACAAAAGAAAGCAGAAACCATAGAAATAGTACTCAATTTATATGAAAAAAACTATAAAATAACTTTATTTACATTTTAAGGTTATGTTTTTGTTTAGAAGGTAACACCTATGTGATTATACCTCAAAGTTTATTTATTTATTAAGACAAGCCAACAGCATACATATAAAAAAGAAAAGAAAGAAAATCAAAAATCACACAAACATTTTACATATGTACGATAGTATTCAATTATAATTAGTCCTTCGATATAAGAACATAACTGTTAATTCAATTATTTGTAAAAACAGTATTACATTGATATTTTAGTGAAAGACGCCATGTCTGGTGTGAAACTAAACCGTTGGGGGTTGCCAGAAGTAGACAGTAGCACAATGCAGAGTGTCAGCAATGCGAAGGTTTTCATTGGCGGTGACCTCGCCGGTGTGGCAGAGACAACTGTTGAATCTGTCAATGATGGCAAGACCGCGGCTTGGTATATGCATTGTTATTTACAGGTAACACTAACACATATGTCACTACTAGCGTATTTTTTAATTCGCGCGCGTTTTGAAATAGGAACTTGTCTTTTTTTCTTCTTTTTAAAATATGGTTATATGAAAAAAGGAACAAATGTTTTTTTTAAAGAAAGTGAATATTAAAAAATAACCAAGATTGCTATGGACTATGAAGTACTCAGGGCTTCGTCGCCTTTAACTATTTTTAGTCTGTATGTACATGAATGAAAAAGTAGTCAAAGGATGAAATAAATTTTAAATGTAAGTCCAATAATTCCAGGATATTCCATTCGATTCTCCAGTGGAACTACCAAAGTTCCACTGTCCGATTGATGACGTAGACCTGTCAGTGGAGGTCTGCGGCATAAAGTTTGAGAACCCGTTCGGTCTGGCGAGCGCGCCACCCACCACCAGCTCGGCGATGATCCGCCGCGCCTTCCAGCAGGGCTGGGGCTTCGCTGTCACTAAGACCTTCGGACTGGATAAGGTATTGATGACTAAAGTTTCATATTTGACATGTTTGGTGGTACCAAGGAGGCCAGGGTTTGAATCTATTAAAAAGTGCATCATGGTTAGCATTTTGAGGGTAGACAGAAATTACGATTTCCCCATTATACATATATTCTATAGGTAATGTTTCATTTCCTTGTCCTGGAATTTGCGAACCATGTTTTTTGGTTATAGTACTTTGACATAACATTGAGGTGTGTTTCCAGGATTTGGTGACCAATGTATCCCCGCGTATAGTCCGCGGCGTGACCTCGGGCGAGAACTACGGCCCGGGACAGGGCTCCTTCCTCAATATTGAACTGATCTCTGAGAAATGCGAAGCTTACTGGTGTCAGAGTATTGCAGAACTCAAAAGGGATTTCCCTAATAAAGTATGTGTTACAAAAACAGTAAGGGTTTTCGTTTAAGATTATCCATAAAAGAACTGGGACTGACTGCTTTATTCAGAACGATTACTATTACAGTATGTAGATTTCTCATACTTAATACACACTAAGGGGAGCTTTAGAGACAACGTAACAACTCTGAATGTGATAGTTTGACACAAGTTTTTAAAGCCAACCTCAAATAAAAAAGACGTACATCAAAAGGAGTGGGGAAAAAAGAGTATAGCAGCTATCTTTGTCATTCTTGCTACATTGTAATCTTTTATCTCTCTCATGTAACGAATTATGACTATTAAAAATTAAATTTCACTGTAGATTTTCGTCCAATAATCAAATTATTGCTCAAGTAACATATTAATCGCGTGATAAGTTAGTTGTTAATGATTTTATCATACTTGTTTCAGGTAGTGATAGCGTCAATAATGTGTTCGTACAACGAACAGGACTGGACGGAACTTGCTCGTAAAGCTGAGGCGGCGGGATCTGACGCGCTGGAGCTCAACCTGTCATGTCCTCACGGCATGGGGGAGTCCGGCATGGGACTGGCTTGTGGACAGGTCAAATATCTTACTTCTTTCTAATCTTTTGAAAGTTAACATAACAGAAACAAAGATAAAAGCCTAGAATCGCTTATGGGCTACTAAATTAATTCTAACAGTTTCTTTTAAATATGTTAGTATATGTGAAAATATTAGTAATAATTTTTGTTTATCGTATTTCCAGGATCCAGTTCTTGTGAAAGGTATATCCCAATGGGTCAGGAAGGCGATTAAGATTCCTTTCTTCATCAAACTGACGCCAAACATCACGGATATAGTCAGCATTGCTATGGCTGCCCATGAAGGTATTTAAGCTAATTGTAAACTATTTTGACGACTTTAAAAACTATGTAAGGCCATTATATCAATTACCTTACCACCTAAAAATCTATGAATCAACTCTAGAAGTTGCCAAGAAAAGTTACTAATATTATAAATACGAATGTTTAGATGTATGGATGGATGGACGGATGGATGTTTGTTTGAAGGTATCTCCAGAATGGCTACATGGATCTCGCTGAAATTTGACATATATATAGAACATAGTCTGGAATATATAGGCTACTCACTAAGTTTTTTTTTTTTTAATTCCGCTTGGACGAAGTCGCGGGCTCCAGCTAGTAATACATGTTATTATGTTTCATTTATATAGATTATAATTTTTATATTTCTTTTAATTTAATTTGAATAGGTGGTGCATATGGAGTTTCAGCCATCAACACCGTATCTGGACTGATGTCTGTTACCGCTAACGCCACGCCTTGGCCGGCTGTGGGTAAGTAGGGGCAGTTACTTGTCTTAAAATACAGGATATGTTAATTTTTTTTTATATCATAAGGTGGGAAGGGAAAGAGGACTAAATTAGGTCTCCGAGACGCACACTCATCAGACTGCACGCTGAATAGCTTCCACTTGACGCCTGTCTTTGTGTGGTCGTGGTATTTCACCGGGCGAGGCGGGACAATTCGTGCGAACATGATAAAGCGGGCTCTACCACTGTTAAAATTGTGAATAATGTGATGGTTGTCTTCCAGGTAATACAAAGTCTACGACATACGGCGGTGTGTCGGGTAACGCGACGCGTCCTATGGGTCTGCGCGCTGTTTCAGCTATCGCCAACAAGTTGCCCGGCTTCCCCATACTGGGTATTGGAGGAATAGACTCCGCGGATTCCGCTTTCCAGTTCATATTGTGTGGAGCTCCTGTAGTTCAGGTATTTATTCTGTTTAAACCCGTGTTGGCTTCTTTTAAGGCGATGGATGGAATAATGATTTTTATTTTACAAGTACTCAAACTAGCTATTGTCCGTGACTCCTAAAAAAAATTAATAAGTAGCCTGTGTTCTTCCAGACCATGATCTATGTGTGCCTAATTTCAAACATCCATCCATCCATCTAAACATTCGCATTTATAATATTAATAAGATTTAATGGTGATGAGAAATTTTATTCACACATATCAATGGCTGATTATATCCTTTATTGTCTATGGATTTTGAATTATTTTAGTGTTTAAATTATTGAAACAAAATTTAGACGTAAAATTATTTAGTTTTTTTTATAAAATTCGTATTGAATTATATAAAAAAAAATATTTGTGTAACAAATATCAACTAACCCCAGTAACTAATTTACCATGTATTTAATCTCTACATTTCTAATTTTAATCATAGTTTAGTAAATTCTTCTACTTTAGATATGCAGTGCGGTGCAAAACCAAGACTTCACAGTGGTAGACGACTACATAACCGGCCTCAAAGCTTTGCTGTATCTACGCTCACTAGGTTTGGACGGATGGACCGGTCAGTCGCCGCCCACTCACAAACATCAGAAAGGGAAGCCTGTGCAGACATTGATGGATGAAGGAAAGGTACACGGCAGTTATTTAGCCCGGTGGAGAAAAGAGGCTTTTCAATATAATTACACATAGACGTGCTCCTCTCAATGTTTTTTTTTTAAATTCTGCAATCCGCCATGTATCATAACGTCTTTTAATTTGCCTTATTAACTCCACATGTTGTTCAATTATAAATAGTGAATTATCCACAAATTCATTTAAATACAGTACAAACTATTAAAATTATGATCCTTCGAGTCGGATAAACCAGCGACTTAATTAAATTTAGCCATTAATATCAAAATTTGTTTCAGGTACTGGGTCATTTTGGGCCTTATAAAAAGAAGCGAGAAGAATTACTTAAGACTATACGTCAAAAATCAGACTTAATTAATGGAGATGCGAACGATTGTTATTTGAACTACAATAATACAAATGGTATATCACAAGATTGTGAGGTACCAAAAATTAAAGATGTCTTAGGCGAAGCTCTACCCAGGATTGGTCCTTACAAGAAACTGGATAATACCAAACAAGTTGTCGCTCTTATTGACGACGTAAGTACTAAGTGTGGACTATAACTATTTTTTTTTATATCAAAAGGAGGCAAACGAGCGAGCGGCCACCTGAAATCACTGAAATAGCGAAGTGACCGTTGCCCATAGACATATGCAATTGTATATGCGTTGCCTATCTTTGATCGACGGAGGAGAGGATGCACAGAAAGAAAATATCTTCCCTTTCCATGCATCCTCTCATCCGGAAAGTCCACTTCCACTTCCCATCCTTTCCTTATAAAGAAAAGGATGGGAAGGGAAAGAGGACTAAATTAGGCCTCCGGGACGCACACTCATCAGACTGTACTTGGAATAGCTTCCACTTGACGCGTGTCTTCTGTGTGGTCGTGGTATTTCACCGGGCGAGGCGGGACAATTCGTGCGAACATGTTAAAGCGGGCTCTACCACTGTTAAAACTAGTGTAAATGACGTCACAGAAAGTAGCTGCTTGTTATTATTCTATATATTTCATATTTTTATTATTTTTAGGACATGTGTATAAATTGTGGCAAATGTTACATGGCGTGTGCGGACTCTGGATATCAAGCTATTGAGTAAGTTTTTGTTGCTTTAAGTTCTTTCAGTGTCGGTTTCCACTGCCAAAAGAAACAACAATTAATAATTTTATGTGATTTAGATTCGATCCAAACTCGCACATTCCCCACGTGACGGACGACTGCACTGGTTGCACTTTGTGTCTCTCTGTCTGCCCCATTATCGACTGTATTACGTGAGTATACAATTTTTTCGTAAGTTTTAGAATAAAATATTAGGACCTGATAGTTCAGGTAATAAATGTTAATAGGAACAAACGCAGCTTCGCGGACAGACATACAGCCAAAAGTTTTATAAATAAAATTTTCGTTCTCCGTAAGGAAAATGCATTATGTAGACGAATTTTTTGTGTTCGGTATTACATACTGACACTCAAATTTTATTCTGTGTGTATTTAACTACAATACGTATTTTACAGAATGGTGCCTAAAAACATTCCACATGTGATAAAAAGAGGACTCGGCTACCAAGTTCATCCGGTGACTCCATTAGATGCAGTGTGCCAATGAGGAATTGTAAACAAACAAAGCAATAAAAAATTGTAAAAAAAAATATATTAAAAATAAAATGTATATATCTAATCGACAGTCATGATTTTTTTGCGTATCGAAGCTGCGTTCTGCTTTGCAGTCTCAAATGAATACGCCCAAGAATTCAAAGGATTCACTTCCAAAGTAAGTGCCGATAATGGTTTGGGACAATCGTAATGGTTTTTATTTACAATACTTTGTTCAAATTTACCATTTCGTCTTTCATGTAACTTTTCACACACGTAACATTCGAATTCTGTTGCACTTTTTAAAGCGTCTATTTGATATGGTCTAGTTTTTATCTCATCCAAAAGTTTTGCATTAGTTACAAGCCTTTTGATTTTATGTTCCAAGTATGATTCATATAACGTATCATCATTCATCAGTTTAGTGATGTAATTACTCATCATTTTTGGTGTAGGGTAGTCTTTTAAAAGTATAGCTGATTTATTATTAGGATACCAATCCTTAATCAATGGGGAACCAAAGTAAATCGGTACCGTACCAACTTTGATAGCCCGCCAAAATTTCTCCGTCACATAATCATAACATATACCATTTTCTATGGCAATAACAAATTTATATCTCGCAATAAAATGTAAGAAATCATCATCATGTAATTTATTCAAATAGTCTTCTGTGAATTTATTTGGAAGTTTTTTATTATTCAAACAAATACCATACGAGTCGATATTTATATATTTCATTAACTCCTTAACATAAATATCTCTTTCAGTTGATGTTTCACAATCTGATTGAAGGTACATCACTGGAGAAATCTCATTTAAATACTTATTTTTTTCCAATGTTGGTACAAAATATTTCATATTATTTATATCTTCAAACGAATTTAAATATTGTAATGGAAACGGAACATCACTGAAACGACTAAATGTCGATGAGTAGTTAAATAAACTTAGAACATCTTCATGCATCATCTCTTCAACATTTCTCGGTGATTCCTCATGGTAAAGTCCCCATATAACCTCTTTGGGACGTCGAGGTAAAGGTAAATCATCAAATTTAATATTACTGGCATAAAACAAATTTGCTTCAACATTGTATAAATCACTTATGTTTCTGTTACTAAAAACATCACATTTTATATCATTGGAGCAATATCTTGTTTCTGATGTGCCAGGAAAACTTGCAGTCCACCAAAGTATCACGGGATTGTGTTTATTCTCTTCCACAGTTTCACTATTCCACATCCATAATGTAAATATAATTATCACCAAAATAATCCATAATAATTGAAATAATGTTATTCTACGTATTTTGACTAATATTTTCGAAAATATCTTAACATGATTCATTATATGAAGTATGTAGTATGTTTTATTATTGTTATCATGGGAGTACATTGTTCAAACTATCTCTTAATTGTACTGTATTTTGATAAGGCAATTTCCTCTTCACTATCTCGCATTTGAGTTTCAAATGAACTCCATTTGATTATTATTTTTTATCAATATCTAAAACCACGTTGTTTCCGTATATAGTTCAAATCCATGATAAATGCAATTATTAAGTCAACGTAAAACAGTCCATAAATAGCTCCAATCAATCTTCCGACAAATATAAGGTTCAGTAATGCGATTGTTGTTACGAATAACTGTATAACAAGGTAATAGAACTCCGCTTCTGGTTGTACTTGGTCCACAACGTAAAGCACAATTAGATGAAACGATATCATAAGAGTTGGGGCTGATGCCAGACAGTAAAATGAATCAACGGGATCCACGATATTGGGCATAATACAGAGTAGAAGTGCGAGTCCCTAAAACATTAAATTTTACTTCAATAAAATGTACTTTTAGCTTTCTTAACATAGTTGTTAAATGTGAAATAAAAAGCTTTTTACATAATAAGTTAATTAATCCAATCTGTTAGACATCTGATATCTATCAAAGCTGTTAGGCTTGAGGTTTATCAATAGTCAGCTCTTGGTTGGAAATATTTACTGTATTTTAATTTAATAAGGACTAGTAAATATTTTTAATTTGTGTATTATAATCTATTCAATAATACTACTACTCTTAAAACATAATTTATTAACTAAATTATAACTTTTTTAGGTTTCGTAAAAATTAAACATCCATGCTCATTATAATTATAGTACATATCAATACAAAGCGCAAGGAAAAGATGAAAGTACATTAGTCCGTAGTACGAGCCTGTGAAACCTGTTAAAATAGTTGCTTGTAGTATTGCAAAGAAATTTAATGTAATTTGTGAAGCCAGGTACAATTGTTCCACTACACTTTGATGTTGATCCACTAAATATAAGATGATGAACATAAACGATAGCATAAGTGTTGGAGCAGCCGCCAAGCAGTGGAATATCTCAGGCGCGGGAAGAGCAAAAGGTAGGGTCAGGAGTATCATAGATATAACCTAAAAATAAATCACCTCTACTTAGTAGTGTTAGCGTTACATAGAAATTTAAAATTTACTTAAACACGGGCAATTTACTAATAGGTGACTATGCATTTATGAAGGCTATATTAGGATAGGCAGTGTTAAATTGACACAATACTGGGTTCACCGAAAACAAATAAGAATATAGTGAATCTACCTACATATTTGTATTATAATTATTGTAACTTTTACTAGTAGAATTTAATTCATCTCATAAATGATAATCATATTGACTAATTGTTATTTGATACGTATTTTAGAGATAAACACGACACAAAGATGAACATATCATATAGGTTATCTTTGCAATATTTTGACTATCGTTAGATGACGTTTGCCTTATCGTTCAAAACTTCAGTTAATAACCTGTTAAAACTGTGTTTATAATTATTGTATTTAAGATAATCGCGTTGTAATAAAGTAACAAATAGCAATAAAAATCTTCAATTATCGTAAAATAATAATAATTGACTTCTAAGTCGGCTTACTGTTTTATATATTTTTTCTCTGTAACATCCTAATTCGGAAAGTAAAATACAATATATTTTTATGTTTAAGTATATTTATTAGACATGTTGAAAGAACAAATTATCTTAAACCAGTACATCAGTACATAATAGGAATGATGTTCGCATTAACTTATTTTAGGGTTTTTGTAATAAAATATTTTAGGCACAACTAAATGTACACCCTCTTTCGTTTGCAATTAAATATAAGTCCAGCGCTAACGCTGTTAACAAAGCGAAATAAAATAAACCATAAATTAGCCACAACCAAATTCTACTGAGATTTAATAGAAAACATTGTATAAAGGCTCCAAATGTAAACAATATTTGAAAAAATAAATACATTTTTTCCATAAATAGAGGCACTTGTCTTCGTAGATACAGTATAATAAATAAAAGTGATATTATAAGCGTAGGACCAGTAGATATGCAGTACATATGACCATGAGGCTTTGGAATCATTAACGGTAAAAGTAGAATTATGAGAGAAAATCCCTAAAAGGAATAATAATATTTAAAGCTAGGAAACTAATTAAATGAAAATCAATAAGCAATAACTGATCAACGTAAAATATGAAGAGCATTATGTAGACACTAAAGAAGTAAGTATATTCAAACAAGGCTACAAAGATGACAATTGAACTACAGTGTATAAGGTGATTTAAATAATGGCACATAAATTTACTTACAAATTCTATTAATTTCATGATAAATATATTGTATTTTATTAATTCATTCCATTTCTTATCCACTGGAACGCTGTCTGTCAAAATAAACAAGTAGTTAACCAATATGCTCGAGTCCCAGGTGAAGACTTCATATGTTACACGATTTTCAGATGAAAATGGAAAATACGAACATTATTAAGGTCCGATGAAGAGTATTGTACAAGTTGTCTTTAATTTCTTATTATAAATAACATATTACATTTAAGTTCCTTACCATTTATTATCATGTCCGACATTTTGATCTAGAAAATAAAGTAAGAGTCAACAATAAAAAGAACAAAACTAAACAGTCTTCTTAATATTTAATAACTATTATCATTGTATGAATACATATTTAGCTGCAAAATTAATGTCATTATATTTGGCACAAGCAAGTCAATGAACATCAATGATATTTACAAAATTAATTGAAATTTTCAAGCCAGTCCCCAAATGGTTGATATGAAGGTGAAGCAAAATAACACAAGAAGTATTAGCGCTTTGGTGTAATTGGTAAGTTTTTAATATTTAGTTATTTTTAAATCCTGAGTTTAAAGTTTTACTAAACGTGATTTTTGTGGAACAGCTTTGTTGATTGTTATTTCTCTATGGTCATATGGTCGGTCGATTTCTCAACGAATAAAAGCGAAAAAAAAATATTGTACATGTCAGCAGTGACAGATGTTAAATGCAGTGACATTGACAGATGCGAAATTGAACTTACTGTAACTGTAGCGTGATTTTGGCTCAGTTTAGTTTTAATTTATTAATATGATTGTTTTATAGCAGTATTTTCTTCAACAATCCATATAATGGAAGAAGACGACCCCGTTGTGCAAGAGGTAAAGTTATAACGAAATAAAAAATCTTGGAACGTGTACAGGTTATGTCGTTTTCAATTTGATCGAAATTTATAAATAATCGCCTGTTCTTTATATTGTCAGATACCGGTGTTTTTATCCCAAGCGTTGGCAGAAAATTTCTACATCTTTCAATATCCCGTGAGACCTGCAAATAGAGATTGGAAGGATGTTATGGTGAAGAATGCATCTATAAAACCTAAAAATAAAATAGTACGACTTGAAGTGGGTCTTGATACTTATAGTGATAAATACTGCCCTTCTAAAGGCGAACAAATCGCTTTGAATACAGATGGCCAGCAGGTATAATTGACACTTGTATTTTTTTTACTTTTATAGCAAGAATGAATATGTTTTTTTTAAGTTTTGTAACAATTTGGAAAAAGGTTTATTAACTATTATGTAAAATTAAGCGTAATAAAATATTTTGCTAATTACTGTTTAAAATTGAATAAGTTTAAATATCAATTATTTAAATTACTTACCTCTAAATAGTGTTAATCACATTAGATTATTTTTTCATTGAAAAATTAGAAAAAAATCAACTGTTTTAAATTAACGATTTTACCAAAATTTAATAAGATTATATATATTTCAAAATGTCTAATAAATATTTTGTTTTAATTTCCACAGGAATCAAGGTACATAAAGGATAGGGATAGAGAAAAATCTCAATATTTCAAAAATGGAATAATGGATAAGATTGTTCTGGAAAGCAGTGTGCCGTGTTTCAAAACGGAACATTACGCTGTAGCATTGTTGCAAGACAAGGAACTTCATTGTACACCTGTTAAAGGTTTGTGTAAATTACTAACTACTCAACTTAATTTTCTTTGTATGCACAACTGACATTGTAAGGTCATGTATTTGGAAGATTTAGTCATTAGAATTGTTTTCAATATTAGCCAATTTTGTTTTTTTAAAAACTTATTAGTCTTATGGGTAGGTAACTATTTCTTTTAACCTGTATAGTGTCAGCCATAGTATGTTAAAATCCTAGTCGGTACAAAGTATTTGTTAAGTTTGATTTTAACCTCACAATGAATGTAACCTAACAATGAATGCCTGTTTTACATCATGTCCACAAAGTAGGCCAGTAGTGCTGGCCTGGCATGAACTGTACAGGCTCATGTGCGCCAGTTAGTGTTTACATAATGCCAGTTGTATGCCAGTGTTGATTTTGAGAGCTAATGGTCTGACGTAAACTGTATCTGTACAGGAATTGTTCAACTGAGACCATCTTGTTCATTTTATGATAAGCAAGATAAACAAAAGAATGATAAAAATAAAGCAGAGAATTCAGATGAAGAGGACAAAGAACCAGAAATTCAACAGGTATGTAACATTTATTTGGATGTCAATTTAACAGGGAATTGCATATAAATTTGTATTTGAAAGTTTTTCAAAGAAAGTCTAAAATAAACAGCTATATTTAATTAGAAATGGATAAACATTTGCATAATTATTTTATCAATAAAAAGGTTCAACCTTAAAATCATAATGAATATTTTCCTCTTTTACGTATTTTTATAAAAAAGTGTTTTTAAAGGTGACAGTAAAATTTGCTCGCCAAGAGACTGAGATTTCAAAGAAGGCCAGAGAAAAGTCTTATGAGACTATATCACAACGCATCTCAGATGAGCCATGGTATGACGGACTGTGGAAATCTTCTGATAGCGATCAAGCTGAGGTAAGTGACATGTTGTTGTTTATTTATTTTTATTAGAGGTGTTGCTGGACTTAAACGGTAGAGTTATCTCTATATTCTACTGATTTAGTTTTTTTGCACATATCTATGTTATACTAGCTCTCGCCCGCAACTCCGTCCGCGCGTAATTAAAAAAAAACTTGATATGTTCTATATGTGTGCCAAATTTCATAAATATCTATCCATCCGTCCATCTAAACATTTGCATTTATAATATTAGTAAAATAAATGTGAATTTCTTGATGACAACTGATTACGATGAGTATTGAAGCGTCAATAGCCTAATTGTTAAGGGTACGGATTTCCGACCTCGAGGTGGGGGTTCGAATCCCGCCATTCGACTATTGTCGTAAACCATATCCTAGCACAAGCTTAGAGCTTAGTTAGAATGGTACAAGAAATATTAGTAAATTTACAAAAAAAATCTGCTAATATTTTAAATAAAAAAAAAATTGGATTTATGTTATTAACCCAAGTGTTTTTTGGTTATTTAAGAAAGTATAGAGATTAATAATAAAACAATTTTAATTGTTTTCAGTTGGAACGTCTCAAGTTGTTCAGTGCAGTAACAACAGATGGCTCTTCACTAACACTGCCGCATAATGAGTACGTGCGCGCGTTAGTGCCCGCCGCGCCCGCTGACGAGGCCGGCGCCGTCGTCGCCAAGCGGCCCTCATTACAGGAACAGATTAAGGAGATACTTATCAGTGGTTAGAATTTCATAATATTTAATAATCACTTCAGGTCAATGACAAATAGACAAGAAAATTGTAAATTTGATATATAACCGCTATTATGATATTTTAAAATATTTTCGAATTTTCGTGTATTAGTCAAAATGTGCAGTACTATGAAGGCGAAGCTTTATAAGTATTGAGAGTAGAAACTAAATGAAGCGTTGAATTATGTTTTTCAGCCAAACTAATGACATTTTCGGAGCTGCGTGGTCGAGTGTACAATGAGGACGGTAGCTTGGCGGGCGAAGCGGCGGTGCTGAACGCGCTGGGCGGCGCTGCGTGCTGTGTGCGCGGCCTGTGGGCGCCGCGCTCTGCCGACCTTTACACGCGACCTTCACCCGCGCCGCCGCATCTCATGTGCGCGGCTAGAGATCATGTGGTAGGTTGTTTTTTTAAGGCAAAGGTTTTTCTCGTTATGCCAACCATTGACACTTTTACGGGGCAAATTTTTTGTCTCGCTATGCCTATCAGACACTTATTTTTTTACAAGGTTATGGTTTTGTTTCGTGATGACAACCATAGACAATCGTTTTTTTTAAGTCAAAGCCTTTGGTTATGTTATGCCACCGCTATCCAAATAAATTTTTCTTCAATCAATTCACATGGACAAGCATGACTATTTTACTGTTGTTGACAATCACCATACTGTTGATAATTAGAACAGTTAGGTTTATTTTTGTAGCCATAAAATTATGGGTTATTGTTGGAGTATTTAAATTTTTCCTTATTTCTTTTTCTAGTTGTATCTGTTCACACAACACCCTTACGTGGACAGACGTAAGGTCGCCGCAGCGGTGCGTTTGCCGCCGAGCGATGTACTCGAAATAATACGCTCCGTAGGCAAATTCACGCCTCGTATGGGCTGGGAGCTGTTACTACCCCCTGACACGGCGTTCGAAGCCAAATACAATGATGTCGTGCAACGTCAGAACACATACTGGGAAGCGAGACAGCGACAGTTCAATGAAATGTTGATCGGAGAGAATATGAACAAACGTCAAAGGAAGAAATCTCAAAGGGATTCTATGTGTGATGCGACAAACAGCCCGAAGCCGAGGTGTACTAGTGTTAGTGAAGACGATAGTGAACGTAAACGTAAGAACAAATCTGCCAGTGGTGTTGGCAAACGGACGCGTAATATCAGCTCCAGTAGTGTACAAGATGCTACGTGAATGCTTAAATATAGTTAGGTTATCAAATTGTAGGTTTTTTTATTATTATTAGTAATGTGTTTTTGGTTAGATTTACACATCCAAATATCTGTTAGTAATTTTTGTAATAATTTGTTTTTTTATATTCAATCAAAAAGTAAAAACCCGCTATCATTGTGAATTGAAACATTCCAGTACAGCTGACTGTCTTCAAATATTCAAATCCTTGTAAACTATTGTAACTATGTATTTCAAATGTTATTTGCTATTTTACTTAAATCCCCAGTGTTTTTTTTAATCACAGAATAAATAAATTGACAGATGACAGCCCACTTTTGACACTAGCGCCACCTAGAGCTTTCAAATTTGTCCCCATTTAAAAAAAAACTAGTATTAAAATGATTTAATATTGATAAAAAATTCAATTTTCAAATATTTAACAGTGGGGTTTTACATTTGTAGTTAAAATTATTGTATCACAATTTATATTTTAAACATGCATAATATTTACTGCAAATGATTTTAATGTTTTTTTTTACTTCAGTTGAAATATGTTTATATCTCAATTCAATGTACAGTCGAACTTGAATCACTGAGTACTACAGACCGTGATATTTTTCTCGCCTATAGCGGTTGCTAACCCAAGTTTCTTGTTTATCGTGGTTCGACTGTATATTCAGATACAATGATCTAATAAATATATGTAGTTAGTTATTTGTATTATAGTAAGTATTAAATATCGATTAAAATAGTCAATAATAAAGCGATTAAATAAAAAAATGAATTTAAAAAAAAATTGCATCTTGTTAAAAATACACATTTTGTCATTCAAGTTTGTAAAAATTTATTATAATAACCTAAAAAATAGTTTTTACCATTTTATAGGTTTTATACCGATTTTTTAACAGTGAAACCTCACTGTTAACTTTACAAATTTATCGAAGACTAATCGCTTTATTATTGGCATTCAAACTTTCGTAAAGCAAAGCGAATATTTATATAATTTGTTATTTTTTAATCGAATAAAAGTTATTGAATATATTGATTTCTTTATTAAATCGACAAGGGTTTTTATATTGAAAAAATAAAAATACATTTTTTAATATAAAAGTTTTAATAATTTTATTAACTGGAAACACTAAAAAAATAACAAAATGGTAGCCGACGAATTTACGTTTCTAACCTAATTTGTACTAAAATATACAAAAAAAAAACAACACAATAAAATGCATTTTACGATAATATAATAAGAAGAAGAAGTATATGTCTTAAGACAGAAACTTATAATACAAAAACAGTGCTTTTTAATAATAAAAATATTTAAAAATGTGATTCTCTTCTCAAAAACTGAAATAACAATACAGCAGTAAAAGTACGAATATTTTTTTTGTAAATAATACACGATTTCTAATATTAATATTTTTTACAATTAGTACTCCAAGCGTTTCTTAAAATAGCAAAAATAGTGTGATTTACTATAAGTGCAATTTGCTAGTATATTTGTAGTTTTGATTTTTAAATGAAATCAAATCTGCACATTATATAGCTAATTGTTATATGACTTATGCTTACTTCCATCTAATAAGTGCTGAAAATATATGATTTAAAATAATTATAGTTAATTTTTACTTATTTTTAAGCACTGACAATATTAAACAGTCACAGATAACAAAATGGACCATAGATCAAAATTGCCAAAACTCAGAAAAAAAAATCATAGACAACTATTTTTAATTTTTAATGAAAGTGTTAAGGCAATGATATCACGGTCAGCTTATTTTTTTTATGAATTTAAGATTGTAAGGAAAAATGTGACCAACAACATAATAGAGACGTATCCTTTAATATTTGTTGCTTTATTACAGAATTGCAAATCACACGTGTCTGCAATTTCGCTGAATTTGTTTTTAACGAAGTTCCAATCGCAGAGTCCGACACGGCAGCCATCGATTTTCATTGGTTTCTCATTCTCTAAGAATAATACTTGGTACTCACCTTTCACTTGGAAATTACCATCTTGAGTGCATCTGTAAATATTTTAAAGTTTTTTTTTCTACACGAAGAATTTTAGGATTTTTCTGTCACGAAAAAACGTTACGGCCACGTGGAAAGAGGTTTTATATGGTCGTTATAAATTCGTAGCAACGCTATTAATTTACTTGTATTATTGTTTTTTTTTTGTTAACGGGAGGAAAGTATTAAAAAGTAAAATCTAAAATCACATGATTACGACGTACGATGATTTTGGAGAGAAATAAATTCAAATCTATTAAAGGTAAAGTTTTAAAAATATTTTCAAGATTTTAAGTAGGTACTTGTTATAATATTGACCAAATTAAACCGGATCTTTTTAATAGCTTATATGTAGTAAACTTAATGCATGTCCAATTTTTAAATGAAAAATACCTTATAGTTTGGGAGCTACATTCCTTTACAATTTTTTTTTATTGTAGACTTACTTGTAGAGTACAGCAGCGATGTTAGCATTGAAAGGTGTCATGAGGGAGGTGGTCCATTGCCTTGTGGGTACAGCGGGCGTGTGGTAGTTGTCTCCTGTGAGCGGCGTTGTATCGCGACGTGTTCCCATTGCGGTTGCAGTCAACATTATTGTAGCTGCTTCAGTGAATTGTATTTGTGCTCGAGGTTGTTGTGGTGTGTCTGAAATTGGTTTGTACTTTTGTTGTCATGTGTAATGTATGACGTCGAATGTGATACACTAATAAGGTGTTGTCAAACAATGCAAATACTATCCTAAATAAATCTGTGGCATGACTAAATAAGTCTTGCTTTAAGGTATACAGGATGTACCATATGACGACGTCAAGCCGGAATCGGGTGATAGAGCAAACCGTATTAGTTATTTTTTTTAATTACAGCATCTGCAATTAGGGTTGTCTATGGGCAACGGTCGCTTCGCTATTTCAGCTATTTTTTATCACCTTATGATAAAAGAAATAAAAGCTTTTTTTCAAAAATGTACACACTGTGATAGTATTTTAGCTCCTATAGCTACAAATCGTTAACTTTTTTTACCATATACATATACCAACACGTACCAAAGGGCATCCGATGATCTAGGCTAGATCTGGGGGGTTGTAACTTTTCAGTATAAAAAAAGTTTAATAACGTGTGTTTTTAATGAAATACAGACAAAATTACAGCTATATATATATACAGATATGTAGGGATTGTAAGCACCTTTAGTATTTTGCAATAGTTATCGAAAAATATATCCTTTTGCGAGCAATTAACAATTTTGTGTGCGTCAGTATGTCAGATATTTTCTTACCATGTTCCACATGATTCTTGAAGAAGTCCATCATATCTCTGACAGTGGTGCAGCCCATTTTCTCATTCAATGAGTTACCGTATCCATACTTGTAGTATGTTTCCAAATCTTCAGCATATTCCATCCTTTTTAGATCATCTTTTGTGAAAACCTACATTAATATTTAATGTATATTTGATTTTATTATGTTAGGGTGTCTGTATACAGCGTATCCCAAAATTCAACGATAAAACTTTCGCACGGTTTAAAAAACGGGACAATTTGACGTCCCGGCATTAATGTCGGGGACAATGGAACTCGTAACTATAAAATGGGACAGTCCCGTCTAAAACGAGATGTCTGGTCACGTCATGTGTATTTATGGTGAATTGTGTTGATACTTACAGCGCACCAGGGAGAGATCTGTGCGACATTCCACGCCTTGTTGTAGGCACACATCTCGTACATGCTGGTGATGACGTCACGGTGTACGTCATAGTTGAAGCCCAGACGTTTCGATATGTTGCTTATCATCTATGTCACCAATTTGTATGGAATAATTTAA
>NW_013531107.1:3264-46936 GCF_000836235.2 Papilio xuthus | reverse complement strand
GAAAAATATTGGGTTGCCCAGTAAGTTCGTGCCGCTTTATAAGGAAAATTGAAACCCTGTTCTCTTAAATTTTTAGAAATGTTTTTAAATTATATTGGTACGACTCTATACCTAAAACGTCTTTTATTTTTGGCTAAAATTTTAAAAATTAGTTTTTATCTCAACCAATTAAATGAAATTATTCACAATATAGAAATTTTTGTGACGTTTGATAATGGTGGAAATCCGAAAATGAATCCACTTCAGCTACAGTCTATTGTAAGCTTTATATCGAAAATCAGAACGAACTTTCCGGACAACCTATAATGTTAATACAAAGTGTCAAATGAATGTAACAGAAGTAGTTTATTCCAAATTGTATCACAAGGACATAGAGATAGAGTTCAATTTTGTCAAATGTACCGATATTTTTGCGCACCTTGACTGCTTCGTTACTTATGACGCTGTGGCTGCTACGATATTTATGAGCATCTTGCATGTACTCATATATTTGACGCTGTGTATGTACCGATGTATTTGAGCAGGGTGAATGTATCTATTATTTTGAGGACTTTTGTTGTACCGATATAATTGATTACTTTTGGTGTACCTATATATTTGCATATCTTGTCTGTGACGATCTATATGACGCTGACTGTACATGTTGTGTTTGCTTTATTTAAAAAGAAAAAAATATTCAATTTATTCTGTTTGTGTTTGTTTAGAATCTCCGAAACGGTTTGAATTTTGCAGGAAGTTTGAAAGAAGCTGATGCATGCGGATCTATAGAACATAGGCTGTTTCATTTCTAATTCGACGCCGACAATGTCTTGGTCGATCACTAGTCTAAAACTACAAATTTTACGGTCTCACAAAAAACTGTGGCAAAAATTATTAATTTGTTCAAAGTAAGAAAAATACAAGGCCTTTACTCTTCTTTTTTTTAAAAAAAAAAAACAATTTTATTCAAGCTGGTATATAAAAAAAGTTTTCTTCTGAAATTTTAACCAAGCAGTGTAAAATTACACGCTTAAAATGTGTCAGTAATCAGTCTAATTAGATCTGTGATACCGTGACCGTGATTATTAAAAGAAAAAAGTAAGGTAAAGACACAAGTTAATTATAAATATACAGTTTTATGAGATATTTTTAATTCTAATAATTCACAGGAATGTAAAAGGAATTAGAAGTATTCTGAACGTGTTATCTCGTATTTCTTTCATACCATATTCAAATATAAACAACATGGTGGTCATTACGTACTCGCTGTCGCCCGCGACCCGCGCCGTAATAAAAAAAAGAATAGCCTATGTGTTCTTCTAAATCCATGGAGTCGTACCGGAGATACTTTCAAACAAACATACATTTAAACATTCGCATTAATAATATTAGTAATATATATATATTTAAAACTCACCTCTCTATATTCTTGTTTAGATTCAAATGTACCTTTTTGTACTAAGGTGTTGTTGTTATCTCCTACTTCGTTCATCCATGTTGAACAGAATTTGTATGGCTGAAAACATACAACATATAGAAAAATATAGCTAAATAAATTTTGTTAATAATTAAAATCCTTCAAATATAATAATAATTTACTAATTGAATCTTTAGTTTTTGGAATACCAAATTCCATTCACTATTACAATTAAAAAAAAACAAATAAAGCAATTAACCTTTGGTTTCTGAGACCACAAAATCTGTATAAAACATATCGTAATCCCTATCATCTTTGACGAAACAGATTTTGGTCTCAGAAACCCACTATAAATATAATAAGTAATATAAAATATTCTTACTCGTAATATTTTCTCATCGTTCTGTTTTGGTGCATCAGTACCGTCTGCCTGAGATTTGAACAGGCCTTCAGTGAATGCACGGAAACTGGTGCTCGAACGAAGATCATCCGTGTATTTAAACTGGAATATTGAACTTATATAGGAATTACAGCCTATAAATTACAACAGGCGTTGGGGTAGGGCGTTGTTGGGTACCCGCCCAGGGCGCTGGAAAGAAAGCGGCGACAGAAATCTACGAATTGCCCAGTCTCACATAACCATGTTAAACCCCCAAAAGTATGGTAAAAAAGCGCGCCCTAGAATTTTTGCCCAGGGCAAGTAGAGTTTAAACTTTGCAGGTTTAAACCAACACATCTAACGTGTGTACCCTGCATTAGTTGCATTAAAAAGATTAATACCAATTACTTAAATTTCCAATTTTAGTAAATCTACTTCGCAATCAAACACTAAGGCACTTTTCATACGCAGTAAAAATACGTGCTGGCATGTCCCCATGTGATGTAAGCAAACCAAACATAGTAACTTGTCTAAACTTTTAATTTCCATAAACATAACATTCCAGAGATCACCAACAGCTTTTACGGACAGGATTTGCGATCACGAGGTCGGGATTCGAATCCCGTCATTCAACTATTGTCGTAACCATATCCTATTACAAACCTAGAGTTTACTTGGAATGGTATAAGAAATATTAGTAAATTAACAAAAATCTGCTAAAGTTATACCTAAACATATAATATATTACCATATAAGTCGGAAAAATAGGATTTGATTTAAATATCGAATACATTAGTCATAAAAACTCTGACGAGTCGTTGCGCAGAACACAATGTAAGGTGTAACTATTTAGGTAAAATGGGATGGGAGAGGGCTAGGTAAAATGGTATGCAGACGACGTAATGCCAAGATATTTGAAAAGACCTACCAGATAATCATGTGGGTTGTCAGTGAGGAGTCCGGGGTACTTGTGCTTCCATGCTTGTGCGAGCTGCTGCGTGGATATATAGCCTTCGCTGGTTAGGTCACCTGCCAGAGCCGGGTCAGTGGGAGACCACGACCACCGCTCTAGAAGGTTCAGGTCTGAAGAGCAGATGCGTTGCTGGAAAACAATATTTTTATTGCACTATCTCGTATGAGAAGACGTGACTTTTTTCAGTTGACCTTTATCAAAATGCGTGTGAAGTATATAACGTTTTTAAAAGATCTATAAAAAGAACTAACCGTGGGTTTCTAAGATTATAATCTCCGTTAAAAAGATAAGATGGCGATATGTTTTGTACACAGATTTTGGTTTCGGAAACTAACGGTAAAATAATTAGAACTGTAGAAAAATAGGTCTTGCTAATAATAAGAATACAACATATTGAGGTAAAATATTGTTTTCTTTCTGCATAACAGTATTTTCTTATTATCGATCTTTGTACAGGTGACTCAGTACTAAGGCATACGATTAGTATTATAACATTTACATCTGTTTAAATATGTCATGCGATAACCTAGTACATGCGTTCCAATCGAGTTTTCTTATAAATGTATAAGCACATTTCTGAAATCAATGTTATACATATGTATTTTATAGTATATAATTTTATTTCAATGTTACATTACTGACCAATTTACATTAAAAACGTCAGTGGCTCAGTTAACCACTTGACTTGTAATGGTCCTGAGTTCGAATTCCGCCATATACCAATGTGATTTTCGATTTACATAGGTACACTAGCTGTCGCCCGCGATTCCGTCCGCGCGGGATTAAAAATAGATGTTGGCCGATTCTCAGACCTACTCAATATGCTCACAAAATTTCATGAGAATCGGTCAAGCTGTTTCGGAGGAGTATGGGAACGAAAATTGTGACATGAGAATTTTATATATAAGATTTATTCGAAGTTCTTACAGTTTAGAAAAAAATCGTGATGTAACCAACACATATCTAGCAAAGATATGTGTGAAGTCAACCTGCAGTGGGCCTGCGTGGTTGACTATGGCTTAGTCACCCTTAACTTAGGGTAGGGTCCAAGCCTTTCAGAGGGGACTTATAGTGAGTTAATGACGATCGTATTGCATAAATATTTAGGTAAGAAGTGAGACCTTTTCTTTTGAATAATGTGCCACTGCTTTTCTAGTGCGAATTTGAATTCGCGTGCATTTAATTTATGTTAACATCAGGTTATTTATCGCTGACATCCTCAGAAACATGCACGGAAACTCAGGGTTCCGACCAAGGTCTTTGCAAGCGAAATACGTGTTTCGATTGCATATAAACTTCCTTTACGACAAGGACAAGGTGCACTAGACATTGTCACGTTAAATGAACAAATAAAAAATTGCAATGAAAATTTCAAATTGAGTATATATTACTTGATTTTTTGTATTTTACGATCCCATGATCTAGCGGTTAACTTAAATTTTCTATTTCTATTATAATTTACGCATATAGTATTGATTTTTTTCAAAAGTACTTTCTAGTACTTGGTATATAGAAGAAAATGTGCTGATATAGGTGGATGTTCGATTCCCACTGCTTTAATTAATTTTTTATAGCAAATTGTAGTCTGTTTTCTTTTTCAAGTATACTGAGAGAGGCATCGTAACATTCATTGGAAACCCACAACAAAAATAAAATGTAACTAAATATAAAAAAGTTTAGATGGATGTATTAATTTTTGTTACCACGTAACTCCAGAACAACTGAATGGATATAGAATTAGTCAAACTTTCGTGAGACATTATACTAAACTGATATATAAATACGGAAATGTGTTGTGTGTGTGTGTTTATATATCAGCTGAATGGATACGGATTAAATATGGAAAAGAGATTACAGTCTGGTATAAGACATTTTTTTGGACCGATAGCCAGTACACGTATAGAATTAACTGACTTACATTTGTATCCCTAAAGTTGCCACTTCTATAGTTGGTGAGGATGTTATTTCTGAGATCGGTGAGTGCTTGCAGACCAGCAGTTTCATTCGCTTCGGGATTGTGAGAGCCGTGCCGGCTCAGCAACCAGATCGCGATCGGTTGACAACCTGATAACAAATAAAAGTTATTAAACATTAGATATGAAAAAAAATCATAATCAACTCATGGATGGATGTTTGTTTGAAGTTATCTCCAGAACGGCTGCATGGATCTCGATGAAATTTGGGACACATATAGAACATAGTCTGGAAGAACACATAGGCTACTAATTATGTTTTTCTTAATCTCGTGCGGACGGAGTCGCGGGCGACAAAACTTAGTTGCATGATTTTGTAAATTGGACAAAATACAAACCAAGAGCAAACTTGATGGGGTATCACTTTTAGTATGAAAGCCTTAAACAAGATATGTAGATGTTTCAATTATCGTACTAAGAATATTAATTAACAGTTTCTTATATCAAGTACTTGACGATAAATTCAATCTTTGAATCATAAGGAAACAATCTCCATCAATGTATAAGTGCAAATGGCTCTTAAGGTCATGATGAGCATTAATAGGCCCTATTCATTGAGATCTGAGGTCATCGTTTAACACCTGATGTTATTGCACTCATAACATGGTAATTACTAAGTTAAATACTAAGCAAACTTCAAATCCACTATTAAGATTTCTGTTTTAGTGACGTCAGTGTGTAATTTGTTGTCCGCGATTCCGCGCGAAATTTAAAAATGGGTCTTGACAGGCAGACGGACAACAAATTGATCTTATAAGGGTTCCTTTTTTTTCTTTCGAGGTACGGTACCCTAAAAACTTAATAAATAGTCTATGTGTTCTTTCAGATTATGTTCTACATCTGTGCCAAATTTTATTAAGATCGTTGAGACTTTCTGGACATACCTTCTTGCATATGATGGATGGCAATCAATCAATACTTTCAAGATTATTATAAGATTAATTTCTGATAAAATCATCAATATTACGTAGTGCCTTAAAAGAACCGTCGTTGTAAGTTATATTAAGATGTCATGTAATATTTTAAAAGTTAGTTTCTACTGCCGAAAACTCCTAGCTCTACGCTGAGATAAATCTTTTTGTACAAATTTTGCCAGTGAAAACCTACGGTTCTTCAGTAATAAACATGTTACGCTTAATTTATGTAAATGTGAGAAATAAAAGCGGTGTTAAACCACTGAAGTATAATATTCTATATGCAACCCCGTGCCAGGGTGCCTGTTCGGAGTGGTTGAGTGCACACTTGAGCATTTAGGTCAGCCTTGTCTGAGGTAATGAAGTGATTATAAATCTATTATCATGGTGATTTAGTTGACCCCATTTGTTATAGTTAATAAGCATTCTTTTAAGACGTTTTTTATTTTTTTTTTTCAGTCAGTAATTTTAGAATGGCATTAAAATCTTACTAATATTATAAATGCGAATGTTTGGATGGATGTTTCTTTGAAGATATATCCAGAATGGGTGTACTGATTTCGTTGAAATTTGGCATAAATGTAGAACATATTCTGAAAGAACACATACGCTACTAGTTAATTTTTTTATTTCGCGCAGACGGAGTTGCGGGTTACAACTAGTTTATTATAAGACTTCTATCATAAAATAGCAGAAATTACTAATAGAATTCTAGAGAAGGAAGACATTAAATGCAATTTAAACAACGGTTAAAACTTATGAAGTAATAAAGCTATGACTGATTTACAGTTACTTTAACTCGATAACGCTGTTGGGCAAATGATTACCAGACTATGCCTCCCTTGTCGTGATTTCCATTGTAATACTTGTAAAAACCATTTTGCAACGTCTCATTCTCTATATTTGATAGATAAAATCGTCTGTTTTCTCAAATAGAGATGTTTGTACACGTGTAGCAGTGGAAACCTACATTTAAGCTTAGTTATAGCCTGACAAGGAATATAGAAACCTTCGCTATATTGCGGAAAAATATGTCAATATCAGGTGTTTGAATCGTCTCCGGGTAAGGATTGTCATATTCTCGGTTAGGCCATAAATATAGGTTGTGATAAAAGGTAGGTTAAAATATCTAAGAACTGATTTCATAAAAAAATCTTCGTAAGTAGCATATGTGTTCTGCCAGACTGTGTACTACATTTATGCCAAAGTTCAGCGAGATCCATGCAGCTGTTCTGGAGATACATTCTAAGAATAATCCATACATACATACATTTGCAGTTATAATATTAGTAAGATAAATATGACGTATAATTATATCACGATCGAATGTAGTAGATATAATATTAACATATAAAGACGTCATAAAATAACACAAATGATTTCGCGAACGTTCCATTGAATGCAATGAGCGCTATGAGTCAACTCCCACTATTGTTTTAAAGGTATCGTTATAGTATATTTTCATGGTGTGATGTATGGGATAGGAAGCTTTCCTTTCTAACAATGGTATGCATGTAGTGGAATTAGTGAATCCTTTTTATGGAGTTTTGTTTGATTATTCTCATGGATATACGTTTTTAATAGTTAGCATTTTAAAAACTATTCATAGAGTAGCTCCTTTTCACTAGAAAATAATGTTTTTTCCTTATTTACGACTTTTAAATATGTCTTTATTATGTAAAGTTTTTTATTTAATTCGCGTTTAAATCCGCCTGCCTTTCAGAAATGACAGTGGAAATCCACACTAACACTGCATTACTTGATTATATTTCAACATAGTATACGTATTAAGTATATGTATCAACCGATCATTTGTCAAACAGATCTATACTCCGTCTATCTCTCTGTTCTTTGCTACTTAATCTTTTAATCTTCCTTTTTTCGTTTTCAATTACCTTCAACCTTGACGTTGGCGAAATCATCGAAATTAAACGATGGGGTCCACTAGTAACTAAAAGAAGAAGAAGTATATGTAAAATGTACAAATGATTCAATATTGCATTTGTGGTCAACCAGTGGCCTAGTATTGGAGCAAACGATAGTATTTTGACGTGTGTTTGTTTAACGGAGTTAACACGTAAAATGCTGTGCTGATTTTTACGATCTGTCTGTCTTTGTACTTTTGATCACCTCATTAGTTTAAATTGGTGAAAGCTGGTTTCTTTTAATGGGACTCAAAAGCTTTATCTTTATTCATAAACGTGCTATTTTCTCAATTATTTACTTATTTTAAAAACAATTGTTTGAACCGTTATGTAGTAGGCAATGAATAACTTACCACAAATATTTCTGCCATGTCCAAATTATAATAAAACAGTCAAAGGCAATAACCATAGGTTCCGTTGTATTGGACAGTTGTTCTCAACTTTAGTTAAATACGATCTTTCTTTTGTTTTGATTTAATGGATTGATTGAAGTAAAAGCGTTTGCCCAATTGTGTTGAATTAAAAAAGAAAGTAATCGTAAAATGTCAAATGCAAATGTGTAAAATACAGCAAAATTGGCCTCTAGATGTTTATGAGATCGTATCTTACTTGTAATAAGATGTTTTAGATTTTGTACCAAATATTAATATTTATTGTAGAAGAATATGTAATCACTTTACGTAAAGCGTAAAAGAATTAATTGGTCCGATTTTTACGATTATCTTTACGTATATGCAAACCCATAGAAAAGTTTTTACAAGGTTATTTTGTAGTAAGTAATAAAAATGAGTCAGTGACATTAATGTCATTAAAATCAAATCGGGAATATTTGGATGTTCAACCTTCAAATTATTAAAATTATAAAAAAGAACAAATAAAACTTACCAGGAATATCTTGTATCCTAGTCGATGGAAATATTTTATTCGCAAAAATATAAGAAGTCTTAGTCCCGAAGAGTAGATAAGGATCTTCTTCGCCCGAGAGACATATTTCTTGACCAGTTGCGAATGCCAATAATGATAGACCAAACACCGTCCAAATCATTTTCACTGAAGCACAATACTATTACCAAAACACAAACATATTAGAAATTAAACGACAAACAAACCGAGTGTAAAAGATGTCTCTTTGAATAATTAAAATTTATTTTGTTGAAAAAGAAATTTAAAATACGATTAGTAGGTATATCAACAATTTTTCATTAGTATTTTAAAAATAAATAAATTTAACTCGTACACTTAGCAAGTTGATTATACCATCAAATAACTTAAACACAAAATGTAGCACAAAACTTAACTGAAGCAAAATAAAAAAAAAATGATGTAATATTGCAAATATTAAGTTTACTTGTGGCACAAAGGTTATTTATTTATAATACCTTTACGCGGGAAAATATAGGATAGTTTTTCGTGAAAGTTATCTATGGTAAAGTGGCGGGAAACGCGACGTCTTCCGCCCGCTATGGGAAACACACTGGCTGGTTGTTGATTGGTAAATGTAAACCGGCTGGCATGGAAAAATGAGGCGAACATAGCGCAAGCGGCAGGCAAAAACGACGTCAACAAAATGTGTTACGATGCCTTATAAGTTAAATATGTGTACGAAAAATTACGAATGAACGTCTGAATGTGATTTAAATGCAATATTTAGAGTCATAGAAGTACTTAACTATTTCTTACACTTTTATTTCATTACATTTGTATTATCTATTATCAGTATTTGAGGGTATAAACGCTTTTATGTAATATTATAAGTTAGCAATTTTATGCCTTTTGTAGAGTTAGAGTAACATATTGGCTTAAACGCATTACTTTTACATAAATTATACGTATTTACAACAGGTTTGAATACATCCGGCCGGTTTGTTTTGTGACCTTCTGTCGTATAAAAGGAATACAACACGCGTGCCCATTGTGAGCTATACGTACGCTACATTATATCATTTGGGTAGTCAGCTGCATGAGAGTTTCCATCGCCGGAACACCATTACGAAGCATATTGTTATTTTTGTACATATTATGTATGTTCGATAGATTTAGTTGTTTTCCATCTCCAATCTCATCCATCTAAAGTTGAGAATTTTTGTAGGCTTCCTTCTCTTTTTTTTGGAATAAGGAAAGGATGGGGAGGGGTGATGGACTTGATGGGGTCTCGGGAATCAAAGATCCCTTTTAAAGTTTATTCTTTCCTCTGTTCAGTAAACTCAGAGCCACGCCTCGGTATGGCTTTGCTTTATGGTTTCACCCTTTTATCAAAAATACTTTTACTACAATGCTTTGTCGATAGGGATTTGTATTAAAAAGATAATCGAATTTTATTTATGTAAGTAGTAAATTCGGTTTTGTAAAAAATTTATTACAATTTCTGAAAAACTGAACTTGATTAAACTATTTATTTGTGAACGAAACTTAGAAAGTCATTGCGCTTACGTTCTTGTTACGTTCGGATCTTTTCTCTATGGTTTTAGTTCATTAACTAATGGCGTGTCTTCCGGTACCACACGTAATAACGTCAAAATGGCAAAGAAAAAGGGCGATGAAAAAGTGAATCAAACACCTCAAAGTGATAATGAAGAACAGAATTTTGACGAGGAACCTGACTTTGATGATCCGGAAGGATTTGTTGACGACATACCCGATGAAGGTGAGAGTTAAAAAGTTTTAGAGGTTGTTCCGACCATATGCGTTACTATATAATTTGTGTGATAAAAAGTTTGTTCGTTTTAAATTTTGTGTTTAGTGTTCTGTTCAAAGTTTTAAGTTGTTAACACACATATTTCGGAGACGAATTACTTTCTTAGTTGGTGTTGGGGTTGTTGATGACATCTCAAGGCATAACCTAACTTTGACGTTGCAGAATTGCTTGCGGACCTTCTAGAGAAGAAGCCCAAGGAATCTGATGGGTATGAAAATGTGGTCGTCGTGGATGGGTGCCCGCAGGTCGGGCCGGAGCGCCTGGAGAAGTTACAAAGCGTTATAAATAAGATCTTTGGCAAGTTCGGGAAGATCGTCAGTGATTATTACCCGACTAGCGAGAATGGCATGACAACTGGTTATATTTTCCTGGAGTATGATAACGCACAGAATGCCGCAGAGGCAGTCAAAGCCACTAACAATTGTAAACTCGATAAGCAGCATACATTTTTAGTGAATCTATTTACTGATTTTAAGAAGTAAGTACTTCGTTATTATAACTTAAATATATTAAGGTCAAATACCTTAAGTCTGCATTTGGTAAAATTTGAATGCATCTAATGTCTTGAGAAAACATGTTAAATTTACATACATTTACTTTAAATTCAAACCACAAATGTAACACACTCTATCTGCTAACTTGTCATTTGCTGCTGAAAGCTTGTGTTTAAAAAACAAAAATTGTTTTTCTTTCTTGCAAATACAATATGTATAAAATATTTCAAATGACAATAATAATCAAACATGCTCATAATCTGATACATGTTTAATATTAAATTAATCTATGTTAGTAGTAATATGAAATTTTTTTTCCAGATATTCCGAAATCCCTAAAGAATGGGAACCACCGGCACCTCAACCATTCAAGGTACAATCAGACCTGCAATGGTACCTGATGGACCCAGATGCCTATGACCAGTTCCTGGTGGGAATCGGTACTGGGGTTGCCTTACAAGTGTGGCAAAATGCTTTGCCTGAACCTGTGTTGTTACAAGAGAGACCTGTAAGTATAAAAATTCTGATAAAAAAATTACAAAACATTCATTAGTTGTTTCCAAAGGTACAAATGGAACTATGGTTCTAAGGAATGGACTGTGCTAGTATTTAAGACGCAACACAAAATTCTTTTGTCACCAAACACAACTGACAAAATTCTTTTGCCAGTTGTGTTGTGGTAATCTTATTTACTAGTTATCATTATTAAAGATAAAATTGCATTCTTGCATAATAATTATCACATTGATATTATTAAAAACAGCTTTTCAGCCTACTATATAAGAGATAAGAGGTTCTTAATAATAAATTTGGTTTCCCATTCCAGAACTGGACTGAAACTTATGCTGTTTGGTCACCTCTTGGTACATACCTGGCTACTTTCCACTGGAGGGGTGTGGCTCTATGGGCTGGACCCAAGTTCTCTCAGTTCCAGAAGTTCTTCCATCCGGAGGCGAGGTTTATATCTTTCTCACCATGTGAGAATTATATTGTCACCTTCTCACCAAGCAGTGATAGAGGAGATGATAAGAAACTCATTATTTGGGATATTAGGTATGTGATTGTGAAATTTATTTCTTCTGCATAGATTTGAAGATTTTATGTAAAAAATTTATGAGTTCCCAGTAGTAGTTTAAAAGAAATTGTATTTGTGTCAAGAAAAAATAATGAACATAGAAACCATACAGAATATAAAAGTTTTTTGTAAGAGGTTAGGAAATTTAAATTTTGTTTAATAACATTAAGTAATTTTTTTTATTAGAACTGGTCAAGAAAAACGTAGTTTCCCACCTCCGGATGAGTATGTGACATGGCCAATCTTCCGCTGGAGTAAAGACGACAAGTTCTTTGCCCGTCTGGGTGCTGATGTACTGTCAGTATATGAAACTCCTGGCTTCGGTCTTTTGGATAAAAAATCTATAAAGATTCCTGGTATTAGGTAAGTAATTATATTTATTTAATATTTTTGTACTTGAAATGTAACTAGTAAATGTTTGCAGAAAATAATTTAAATGTTCATAAATCACATCAAAGTTTTCATAATATGGTCTTCTTTAAGCACAATTTAAAATCTTGCTTTTGCTTATGTTAATTTTCTTTTTTCACAGGGACTTTAGCTGGTCTCCAACAGATAATGTTCTAGCATACTGGGTAGCAGAAGACAAGGATGTACCAGCGAGAGTAACATTATTAGAATTGCCCAATCGTAATGAAATCCGATCGAAGAACTTGTTCTCTGTTGCCGACTGCAAGATTCACTGGCAGAAGAGCGGAGACTACTTGTGTGTGAAAGTAGACCGTTATTCTAAAGTGAAGAAAGATAAAAATGATATTAAATACTCTGGAATGTATTATAACTTTGAAATATTCCATATGAGAGAGAAGGAAATACCCGTTGACTCGGTGGAAATTAAAGAACCTATACAAGCATTCGCTTGGGAACCTGTTGGTTCTAAGTTTGCGATTATTCATGGTGATCCAGCAAATATATGTATAAGTTTCTATCAAGTTAATACTGGACAAGCACCGACTTTGTTGAAGAAGTTTGAGAATAAACCATTTAATCATTTGTTCTGGTCACCATTGGGACAGTTTATTGTGTTAGCCAACTTTGGACTGACGGGTGGTGCTTTGGAGTTCTTGGACACAAATGACTTTACTATTATGAATGTGTCTGACCATTATCAGGTAAAATTTGTACTATAAAAAGTTAAATAGTGAATGAGTCCAGTTTTAAGTTTCAAAACTAGTCAAAATAATGTTCATTTTAAACTAAGTACCTGAGATTAAAGGACTAAGATTAATAATATGTACAGATTAACATTGACTTCGGCATATAGCTTTGTCATATTGTTGTTTGTTATTACAGATGTCTGGTATTGAATGGGACCCGACAGGACGGTATGTGGTGACAGGTGTATCCTCTCTCAAGTGTAAGATGGATTGTGGATACTACATTAGATCCTTCCAGGGCAAAGTTATTAAGAGGTAAGTCTCAATATTTTATCTTTTGTGATATTTTAAATCATAAAATTAATAATGTTTTTTTTTTAAATATGTCCCCGAGTTTGTTACATTAATATAAAGTCATATTCACGGATGTATTTGGGATTGTAATTATTTTAAGTGTTAGTTTCCCAGCTGCAATGTAAACTACAATATATGTAGGTCTGTGAATTGGTTTAATTATCAATACTTTAAATTATTTGTCAGATATTTGGTACAGTATTTTGATCCTAGATCTAAATTATGTAGTATTCACATAAAAAAAGATTTTTGTAACTCTGATACTCGTCTACTTATTATGTTAATTTGTTGTAGTTATATACTGTAAATTTTTACTCATAATTGCCCGTAGGAACAAATTTCTAAGTACATACTTTTAATTTTTATTTTATTTCAGAGTAATGAAGGAAGGTTTTGCCCAGTTCCATTGGCGACCTCGACCCCCAACTCTGCTCTCTGAGAAGCAACAGAAGGAGATCAAGAAGAACCTCAAGAAGTATTACTCTCAGTTTGAATCTAAAGATCGTATGCGTAGCAACAAGGCTAGCAAGGTAAGATATACTACTAACTACGCTATGTTAATTTTTCATTAATTTAGGTATTTTTGGTATGTTTTATTGGTTATAGAAACAATATTGTGTCTTTTATATAGAACCAGCTGTTGCCCGCGACTCTGGCCGCGCGGAATTAAAGAAAAACTTTATTAATAGTCTATGTTTTTCCAGACTATGTTCTATATGTATGCCGAATTTCATCATGATCCATTCAGCCATTCTGGAGATACTTTCAAACATCCATCCATCTAAACATTCACATTTATATTAGTAAGATTGAATAGAATCTGTTCTTTAATCTATTCTGTATTCTTAATAACAAATATATTTATCTGTTTTTAGGGATCTTAGTATTTCCTAATAAGTAGAATATTTTCATTGTTACAGGAATTGGTGGCGAAGCGTACGGAGCAGATGAAGAAATACGTGGAATACCGCGAAGCGAAGACCCAGGAATGGGCCGACCAGCGCCCGCGCAGGCTCGAGTTGCGCGACTGTTAGTATTCCTTTAATTAATTTTATTTTGTGAATTTGTCTTACGTTGTCTCTGGGTTTTGTATTGCAGTTTATGTTTATAGCAGTCACATGGTTAGTCATTTGCTAATTATAGTAGTTATTCATTCATTAATAGAAGTAGGGCGACAGTAGTAGATCCATATATAGAATAGACCATGCGGTTTTCGCGAAACTTTATGCCTCGTACAGCCGCATTGTGGAATTTGTCCTCGGCAGTTTTTAAACCGCTACAACTTATGGTCCTTCAAGAAATCTAGCGTATTTTCTCGAAGGCTGACAACGCATCTGGAGGTCTTTTAGTATTGCAGATGTCCATGGGTGTTGATGATTATTTGGGTGTTCCCACTGGAAATTTACCCCCCTTCCTTTAATACGTAATTAAATAGAATTTGAAGCTCTGTGGAAACATACCTGTGGATGTATTTATTTTTAATTCAATGTTTTGTTTTTCCAGACGTAGATACGGATGGGTTGGATACAGACCAAGCGAACACGGTGGAGGAAGTCGTCGAATTCTTTGTGAAAGAGGAACAAACTGTCATTGAGTAGTCGCCATACGAGCCCCCCACTGAGGTCAGGGTGTCCACTCTGACCTCCCGTACAGAGCGTTATTAATAAAGAGAAAACATTATATAAACAGTTTTTTTGTACCTACACCCTGTATTTTTATATTCAGTCACAAATATTTTGTATAATTCCTAATATGTTCAATGTAATATTTGGGTTTTTAAATTTTACAATAGGTGGTAATGTTTATAGTCATATTAAATTGATATGTTTCAAATGGAAAATTGACTTTTAATACCTAAATTATTACGTAAAGAAAAATCAGAAGCAGAATCAGATTTTCTAAATCATCAATACTTCGATTTGGATGAACTTGGGCGTACTTTCAAGAAAATAATTTTTGTAATAGTACAAAAAGAGCATATTTTTGGCTCCCTTTTTAACTACCTGATAGTTCTGCAAAGCATACACTGAGTGACATAAAAAGTAGCGCATTAATAGTTGGTAGTTGTTACAGGCTATTTCAAATTATAACCTAAACATTGTAAACAAATGTCATAACCCATCTAATTTTTTTTCAAATACGTAATTTTATAATTACACCAAGAAATCATCATTTTTCAAGAATAACTAACTTTTCAAGAAGAGTAGTAGGATTGTTACCAGAAATTACCATTGTGCTAGGTTAGGAACAAGATAAAAGGTTACCTATGTTTGATGAAAATAAAACAATATCGAAAACAAACACCATTTTGGAGGAACAAACCGTGACCTTGGCCTTCACAACTTAGTCGTATTACGTTAACTTTTTTTCCATACGTATGCCAAGACGACGCCATTCATCTCACTTATAGTTGGAAATGGTCCAAGATTAGGTATATTTGGAAACACGTTTAAGTCATAATAATAACGATTGATTGGTATTGTTTTAATACACCGCAAAAGAAATAAATCATTTTGTAATCCGTTAAAGTTCTGAATGTTATTATTATCACAATTATATCATACAGATTTTATTTAGTTAGGACATCGTACGAACATTTTGAGAAATTTAATTTGTAGACTAAGCTCGTAGGTATAAAAGATTTTCGCTGTAGACGTTTAATTTAAATTATAGAAAATTCTTTTATTAAGGCTATTTTTTTCTGTAGCCCTCTCTTGAAAGTGTAGTTTGATGGGAGCGGTGTTTAAATGACGTAGAACTTAATTACAATACTACACATTACCACAAATTAGAAGCCTTACATCTAAGAAGAGATTCCGTAAAGTATTTACCAATTTCGTTCTGCATTTGATACTTAAGATGAGATTAATTGAATGATTAGGCTCACATATTAAATTGGAACGTGCAATCCGCTACTTCGAAGTAACAGGCTTACGTAAAACTTTCTGTGGTAATTTTGAATCGAGGATTAAAGATGGGTCAGTAAAGCGGAAATACGAAAATTAAAAGACAAAGTTTTGGCTTAACGTATTAATATCATGATTTGTTATTAAAAAGAGTTAAAAATATGGTTTTTGTTACGAAACACTTTCCACGTCTTTATAAAAATGAAAATGTACTAAGATTTCAGCGAGGTATTTTAGCATTATAACATTTTTATAAACACAACCGGTGGTAATGTAAGAACGTCTGCAAATTGCTTTCCTGTTTAACATGTATTAGACGTCACAATATCTCAACGATTATTTCGATTATTAATCTTTAATATGTAGTAAGTTTGATTCTCAGACTATTATGTTTGTCAGAGAGATAACTAGTGCGTAATAATTTGTTAAATAAATAATAAATAATATTAATAAATAATATTAATATAATATTAATATTAATAGTTAAATAAATAATATCAATAAAGCCTAACTTTATTCAGTCACAAAAGTTAATATTCAGAAATTAACGAGTTAATAAAAATCAAGCATGATTGTCAATTTAAGATGGATTAAATTGTCTAAGATGTTTACAGCGATGGATTTTTTTATATAATTTTTTTTGTACTTTGTATTTAGTATAAAAATTATAATTTCAGTTAGTATGAACGCGCATGACCGTAGCGTCGGCATTACAAACGCAACGCTCTTCAGTCCGTCTGAAAAACTGTTCGGAGCACACGTCCGGGAATTTCAAAATCGCGTCCGTTCACAAATCCGAACTAATCTTTGATTTATTACGATTCTTTTTTTTTAAACATAAAAAAAGTATTAAAAAGTTGTGGCATTAGTGTTTCCATTAATATTTGTGTTCTATTTTTAAAAACGTGTAGATTTTATTTTCTTATTTGTTTTCAAGTGTATCGGTTTGATTTCGGAGAAATTGAAATAAAGCGCTAAAACCGGTAAGTTTAATTTTGACGCAAACAATTATTTATAATTTAATTAACTTATAGTTGGTTATAGTTATGTATAATCTTTGATCAATATAGAAATAAGGCTGTTGTAGGATTTACTCATGAAAGTTAATTACTTAAGAGTAATTAATTTCAATTACATCATTTTAATTTAGTAAATTGTTACGGTCTGTTTGTTATTTCGTATACACTAAAATTCCTGGACTAAATTGCGTAAGGCGTAATAAAATAAAAACTTATATTTGATAGAGTTAAATTAAAACAAAAGAAAATGTTTAATGGATTTGGGTTTAAGAAATTAATTACGTTTTATTTTTCGGTGCCTTTAGTAAGTAAAAACTAAACTACGACGTCAAGCAATAATGAAGCAGTACAGGAGACAATATTATTTTTATTTAAAATATTTGTTGGAGATTTGAATGTAGGAAATGCGTCGCAATGTCTGTATATCGGCAGAGCTACTAAGCCATGAAAATATACGTTTTACTATTTTTATAACCAACTTAATTTTAATAAAACATAAGAAAATAGTTATGTACTTTTAACAGTTGTCACCGGTTACTACGACAATGGTCTACAAAGACGTTAAGGCTCGTCATCTCATCGAAAATGCGCACTTTTTCTTCATCTCTACTCAAACAATAGCAAACTTCGATTATATTTATGTTAGTATAAATATATAAAAGTATAGTTAATTTCATACGTCATCAATAGGAATAAAAATAAATTGTAGGTTAGGTTATAAAGCGATAAAAAGCAAAGTTAAAACGAGAAATTATTCCTCTTTTTTTCAAAATGAATGTGATGAATGACAATATGTTTTTATACAATTCTGTAGACAGTAGAAGCCGACCCTTAGATTGACCTGTACCCTTGACAAGTAACCGTCGGGTCACAGAGTAAATTTATTTTCATTATCCGCTGCCTAACTGGCACGTAACACGGCGACACATCTCAACTTACAAATTGTCAAAGAGCTATTCAATCCTTAAGATATTTCGTACTTTTCATGTGTGAAGCAGAAATACTTTTGTGATAAATATGTTGTCATATACTTGGCTTTTTCTGGAAGGTAATTTAATTACGCGTACATTTTATACTTTAATAATGTCAGTTTCTTAATATATGTTGTCTATGGCTGGATCGATTTTAAATTGAGTGGTGTTATTCGATTCGTATTTCACTCTGTAGTCTATACAATATTGAAATAATTCTTATCTTTTAATTTAATGTAAATACACCTTTATTTATAGAATAAAATATGTTTGAAGTTGTTACGCGTTGGACTTGCGGTTAGGTCGAGGTTTAATCTGTGATTCCAACTGGCATAAAACGACAACTTTCTGTTTTGTACTTTTGTACGTATAATAATGATTATCATGTTATTGATACCTAAATTTCGGCCTAACTGATCTGGCGGAAGTAATCCTGTTTTAATATTAACAAATAACCTTAGTTTATATTAGCGGTCGCCCTCGACTCCGTACTAGCGTAAGTAAAAAGAAACTTAATAAGTAGCCTATGTCTTCTTACAGACTATGTTCTTCATCAATAACAAATGTCATCGTGATCCGTTGAGTCGCTCTGGAGATACCTTCAAACAAACATCCATCCATCTTAATATTCGCATTTATAATATTAGTAACATTTAGAAATAAATATTTAGGAATCGTTAGTTTCCATTTGCAAATTTTTATTTTGTCTATTGTCAATCAATATTTAAGCAATTTCGTTCAAAATACATGTTCTTTGTTTATTTAAAATACACTAACAAATTTCCAAGTTGTCAATCAGTGAAATTAGCAAAGTACGCGCAAGTTCGCGTCACAGTAATTACTCATTTAGTTACTTGTTCCTTCGTAACTCGATTCTATAACAAACAAGGACTAAGCCGCGGCCGTGAGGATTATTCACGATAAAAGCACAATTATACCGTTTATCGTCCTTGATACGGAGACCAATATTTGTAACCTAAATAAATATATGAGATATATTCTATTTTAATGTTATATAAAACTAGCTGTTGTCCGCGACTTCGTGCATGCGGAATTAAAAAAGATATAATTAGTAGCGTATGTGTTCTTCCAACCTATGTTCTATATGTATGCCAATTAGATCCGTTTACCCGTTGTGGAGATAACTTCAAACATCCATCCATCCATCAAAACATTCGCATTTATAATATTAGTAACAATTATATGTTATAGGTTGAACTTTAAATTCGGACTTATATAAATTAATTATATCGTTTGTTTTATCTATAATTATAGTAATCAAAATCTTACCAATTTTATTTTCTTAATAATAAAAGTTGATATATTCAAGCTATTGTACGTAGCTTTCATTGAAGGTTTTGTTTTACGTATATAAAATTTATTTATTAGTTATCTTAGTCTATATTGTAATAACAGTTTTGAAGTCTGGATCATCGATAAAGTAAAATTGTTCTTCTATCGATAAACTTTGAACCTAAATCAACTAAAGGTTTTTAGAATTCGATATTCAAATTATGAATATTCAATTCTGTGTGTTAGACTTATTTTTGGTTCATAAACTAACGACTAATAATAAAGTTTAAACAAATAAAAATATTAATGTTTTGTTCGGTTTTTTTTTCAACATAGATGTAGAATATAGCTTGGAGGAACACATAGGATGGAGTCGCGGACAACAATTAGTATAAAAAAAACATAAATGTCAGTAGCTCAAACAGCTTAACCGTGGTAATATTCCCATTTTTTACTAATATTATGTTATATTAGAACTATCTACTAAAGATTAAAGGTAGGCAACGCATATGCAATTGTGTATGTCAATGGGCAACGGTCACTTCGCTACTTCAGCGATTTAAGGTGGCCGCTCGCTCGTTTGCCACCTTTTGATATTAAAAAAAGGAAAGCTTTTTAGATTATATTAAAAAATAATATGTATTCATAGTTTTTCTAAAATAAAATCGTATTAACTTTGGAAAGACAATATTATTGTTACATACGTTTATATATTTCGGCAGTACATATGCTTGGACATTTGTATATTACATAACGTAACAGTCTGTTGACTAGGATTTCTGACTAGGATAAGCCGGTCTTTGGGATTTGATTGTCAACATATATTGCCTACGTATTAGACTAAGTGCAGGTCAAGGCGAACTGTTTAATATATTGATATTTTAGTCATGAAATTATGAAACTATGTAAAAAGTAGTTATTTTGATATGTAGACATACATCGGAATAATTTCAATTACTTAAAAAGACGGACCAATCATTATTTTGATGTATTATTGACGATTTAAAGTATCATGTTAAGCACCACAGAGTCTTTTTATCTTATTATTTTCAGAATTCTAATTACCTAGTATTTTTGTAATATGACTTTAGCTTAAGTCTATCGCAAGGGAAACGTAAGTTTACAATTTGACTACGATAGATTTTTTTTTATATGATAATGTGGCAAACGAGCGAGCGGCCACCCCAAATCGCTGAAATAGCGAAGTGACCGCTGCCCATAGACATACGCAATCGCATATGCGTTGCCTACCTTTAATCGACGGAAGAGAGGATGCACAGAAAGAAAATATCTTCCCTTTCCTTGCATCCTCTCATCCGGAAAGTCCACTTCCACAAAGAGTCCACAAAGAGGACTAAATAAGGCCTCCGGGACGCACACTCATCAGACGAAACGCGGAATTGCTTCCACTTCACGCCTGTCTTCTGTGTGGTCGTGGTATTTCACCGGGCGAGCCTGGCCGATTCGTGCGAAGATGTTAAAGCGGGCTCTACCACTGTTAAAAGATTATAATATTTCCAGAAAAAGGAACGACGAAAATTATGGTCCATTCCGTTAAAAACCTTCATATGTCCTGTTTTATATATTGCTTATTCATTAGATTCAGTGAGCCGTATCTCTAACTATCTGATAAAAATTTAAAATTATTACAATGTATACTGCAGCCGGAGTATCAAGGATAGAGGTCGAATAGAGGTGTCTACATCGCCCTCTCTACTAGTATCCTGTAGGTTAACACCGCATTCATACGATATTGACATCTCTTTCACTCTCACTAAAAAAGCGAGATAATGATATGTTGTTTTATAGATGTTTCGGCAGTGGGAACACACGGTTATTTAAATTTCATATGCAAAGCGGCTGTCGTCGTGGTTATCATACGATATCATGCATTTCATATTATTCAAGAACGTTCTAATACTGTTATAAATTACTTCTTAAAATCTCAACAGAATTTCAAATATTATAATGAAGAATATTTAGTCTTTATTACGTAAATACTTGTTCTTAGTACTAGTTGAATTGTTAGTATTTTTCATATATGTTGGATGTTTTATACAAGAAGGAAGCAACAAAAAAGTTTTATGTATTAAGTGACAGCAATCGATCTCTTTAACAATACTGGCCGTGAATTTTAATAGAAAATAAACAAATAAAAAAGCACATCAAAACCCTTAAAAAAAACAAAAATAGACGCCAATTAATACATTTTTAACGTAATTTTAAAAAATATAAATTTAATTTGTGATATTTATTTATTGCTTCTAAAAACCCATTTATCAAGGAATGACATAGATTATATAATATCAAGATATAATCTTTGTACTGAAATGCTGTAAACAAAACCGTAGACTACAACTAGTTAAGTTACAAAAGCGTAGGACTTTCGTAGACCTTTATTTAACTGTTATTATTTTAACTTGATTAAAATTATAATTAAATCAAAATCAGACAATGTTGAGATTCTATTCCTCGACGTTGTTTTGTGTACCTATTTAACAAAGTAAACGATGCGTTTGTATACATTGTAGCATTATAAATAAAGCAAATTACAAAGTTTTGCTTCGTTGTATCAACGCAAAATGAAAACAAACATAATTTAGTTGAACGCTACGACAGCTAATTAAAACATATACGATTTTATTACTATGAAAATACAATTTAGGGTTATATTAATTATGTAGGAGTTTATTACACAGTAGTCGTAGATTTGCGGTAAACTAAGCCTACTTAGTAGTATATTTACAGCGTAATAGGCCTACTTATGAAATAAGTAATTTTGAAATACGTATCGCAGCCGCAGCCCGACTTTTTAAATTCTTACCACCTTACAGGCTACATACGTATATTTATGTAGTTTTCATTACTTTAAAAAACGTAATTTCCAGTGGTTTACTATGTTTACTGGGCTGAGATTGTATGTATGTATATACAGGGTGTCCGTGAATGACGTGTACAACGGAGTACCATATGACGATTTAACCGAACTTACCTCTGTCCAAAGTTGTTTGGTTTAGCAGCAAGAAGTCTTTAAAGTTAACAAATTATTTTACATTTATTCAAATATCTAAAAAAGTATTGGAAGTAAGTTGTTTTAAATAATCACATTTTCGACCAAGGAATCTGTTACTTGTATACATCGTTTCCGGACATCCTGTATATCTGTAACGATTACTAATTGCAACGAATACGGAAGTTGTAATTTTGCTGCATATAGGTCTATTTTCCTATTAACAACTTGCGGTCTAAAGGAGTTTGTTCTATGTATAACTACTCTGTGCTATCTATAAAAGTAAATCGATAGATCGAGAATCATGTTTGATGATTCTTTTTGCTGTTACATATTTGTATTTACAAGGTTTGATTACTCGGACGCTTACTTCATTCTGGGCTTCCACTCCCGTAAAACTGTTTGAAGCTTACTATCTCTATTTTTTTAAAGGAGAAAGAAAAGGATCGCAATATGTTTATTCATTGAAGGTTAACAAAAATGAAGATGTTTACGATGATTTGAATTATGTCAAGGTTACTTTACAGGGTGTTCAAAGTTCTACATTTACATGGTCTGTGGTACTATGGTGGTAAATAAGGTCGTTTATGGAATTATATAGTCTGAAAAATTATGATATAATTTGTTTACCCGACCAATGTATATAGCTAATTTACTTGTGTTGTTGTTTTCCAAATCAAATTGCTTGTTTACCTTCGATATCTTATTTTGTATTAGCTATTTATTTATCTCTTTTGTGTCGTGTCATTTGCTGGTATTTGTACCTCCATTATCGTCTAGACTCTAGACATAATTTTATCAATTGAATAGCGTTTTTGCTTGAAATGATTTGCCATTGAAGCGTTTGATTCACAAGAAAATATCATTCGATAGATACGACGGAATTACTGTGACTTGATGTGTGAATTTCTTTGTCTTATTTAACTTTAGAAATTCTTTACTTTTATTTTTACATTTAGAAAAATAATACAAGAATAAAATGTATATTACTTTATTATACTTACTAATATTATAAATGCAAAAGTTTAGATGTATGGAAGGATGTTTGTGAGAAAGTATCTCTAGAACGGTTCAACAGATCTAGCTGGAATTTATTTATTTATTTATTTATTTATTTATTTATTTATTTATTTATTTATTTATTTATTAAGACAGGCCAACAGCATACATATAAAAATAGCAGAAAAACAAAAATCACACAAACATTTTACATATGTATGCCAATAACAGGCATGCACAAATTTCGTTAGACACATTTTTATTTATACAATTTTATACACTTTCTTTTTTATAATTTGGATAGTTTATTTTTAAAAGATCCCAAGCTATCACTAAATATATCTATGTCCAAGTTGTTAATCATGTTATATTCGTTACATATACGCAACAATGGGTTATTGCGGCCAAGATTAGTCCGCGCAAATTTAGTGTGAAATATATTTTTTATGGGGTTTCTGGGGCTTACTCTGGGGACAGATATAGAAATTTGTTGAGTGATATCGCTGCAGCTGATAAATTTAGCACAGATGTATAAAATAATCTGGAAGAGCACAAAGATTACTTACTAAGTTTTTTTTAAATTTAATTTTAATAAAAATAATAGTAATACTTATCTTTTGCCTATTAAATGTAAAAAGAAAAATAGAAATAATTGAAAACCGCTGAAATACCTATATTTAAAAAAAATAACGAAGAGAATTCAATTTTTTAAGAAGCTGTTTATGCTAACATCGTTTTATGAGTGTTTGGGCGTATAGTAACATTAAGATTAATATACTCGTATAAACAAGTTTTATGTATATAAATATTTTTATATTATTTTGCAATTCATGTCTTCTTTATATACTCGTACATAATTCTTGTGTGAGTGTGTATGTCACTGAACTTCTCTCAAACGACTGGACCGATTTTGATGAAATCTTTTGTGTGTGTTCAAGGGGATCTGGGAATGGTTTAGATTCACAATTTTGTCCGCTGGACAATGTTTTTTATTAATTAATTTTTAATTTATTAGTAGTTGTTGATTTTGGAATGTTTTACATTGAATCCGACAGACGGCGCTACCATCGCAGTGTCAAAAAGACGTGTAGACAGGACAACGTCTGTCGGGTCCGCTAGTATTATTTATATATTCTTTTAATGCTGGTAAATAAATTAGTTAAGATTATTGAGTATTTTATAAATGCGTATGTTTGGTATTAAATTATTCAAACTTTCGTAAGACATTATACTAAACTGATATATAAACACGGCTTAACACTCACGTATATACGTCCGGTGGCGGCACCGACTAGTTTCGAGCCCATCGGGGGCCCTTCATCAGGATGAGTGGCACTGGTATTATTTCGCGGACGCGGCCCGTCGCTCACTGAGTGAGAGTGAGCGACGGGCCGCGTCCGCGAGTTAGAATGTATCTCCGGAACATTTTTACGGATTCTGATGAAATTCTGGAATATAGTCTGGAAGAACACATAGGCTACTTATTGAGTTTTATTCCACGCGGACGTAGTAGTGGGCGACGGCTAGTAATATTGATTGGGATAGCTCAATAATGGAGCTTAATAATCTTCAAACATTTTTGTTTAGTCGCGATATCATTTTCAATCTATGCTCCTTTAACCAATCTAAGAATTGGAATAGTAACTTTCTGATCTATCGATTCATTTTGTATTTTTATTCATAAAATTATATATCTGTCCTCTTTCGTACAATCCATACTTTCCTGCGTCTTCCTCTATTTTTGTATTCATCAACATTCAATCTCCTTTGTCCTTTATGAAGCATAATATTAGTTTTTTGATGTAAAATGAGAGAGATATATTTTTGTAAATGAGTTGAAACTTGCGGAAACCTATTCTATACTTCTCTCATCTTTTTCTAAAACTTGATCGTTGTATTTGACAGCGACGCAGTCGAGGTAGCTTTTCTAATTTTCCAACCGCAAATTAAAGTTAAGAGTTCGATAGTTTGTAAATTACCAGTTTATAGCGTGTATTGAAAATTGTGGCTTACAAATTGGTTATTACAGTATGTTTTTAGAATTTAAATTGGATACAGTACGAACAAACATCGTTATATTGAAATAATCAATGAATAGTTTTGATGATTAATTACTTAACTGGATATTACTGGTATTATCTTACTAAAGCAATAAATAGGTTTTTAAAGACGATAGTTTATGAATTTACTAGCTCTCGCCCGCGACTATAGTGTTCTTTCAGAGCTATGTTCTATATCTATTTATTCCAGCGAGATCTATGCAGCCGTTCTGAAACTACATACATCCATCTAAACATTCACATTTATGAGTATTTAACAGTAGTAGAGCCCGCTTTAACATCTTCGCACGACTTGGCCCGGCTCGCCCGGTGAAATACCACGACCACACAGAAGACAGACGTCAAGTGGAAGAAATTCCGCGTTTCGTCTGATGAGTGTGCGTCCCGGAGGCCTAATTTAGTCCTCTTTCCCTTCCCACCCTTTTTCGTATAAGAAAAAGGATGAGAAGTGGAAGTGAACTTTCCGGAAGGGGGGATGCATGGGAAGGGAAAATATTTTCTTTCTGTGCATCCTCTCCTCCGTCGATTTAAGGTAGACAACGCATATGCAATTGCGTATGTCTATGGGCAACGGTCACTTCGCTATTTCAGCGATTTCAAGTGACCGCTCGTTCGTTTGCCACCCTATGATATAAAAAAAAATTAGTAAGGTTAAGTCAAGTTTTATCACTGTATTATTGTATGTATTAATGTATTATTAGAAAATGTTTCATCATAACTTTAAGAAAATCTATAGCATAAAAATCAAAGAATATAAACGAGTAAGAATATACAAAGTTATGTATTATTAAAATAATCTGTGTAGAATCTACTCTGTACTTTTTTAGGGGTACTATATTTTATAACCTCAAATCTTGGCGCATCGACAACATTTAGATTGAATAAAGTGTAAGAGTACGTGCTATGGATTCATATCTCTGAAAAGAGATTTAGGCTTACTTCCAACTAGAAATTTTTGTTGGTATCTTAAATAATATTTTCCTTGATATATATACCAATATTATGAAGATAACAGGTTTGATTGATTTTTTTCTTTCATTGCATTGAATAGGCTCCGAAAGTACTGAACCGATTTGAAAAATCACAGCTGGGACACTATCCCCGTGTGACGTAAGCTATATTAAGCATATATAAAAACGTCTAAACACGTATATGCGTCCGGTGGCGGCACCGACTAGTTTCGAGCCAATCGGGGGCCCTTCATCACTCGTCAGTGAGCGATGGGCCGCGTCCGCGAAATAATACCAGTCCCACTCACCCTGATGAAGGGCCCCCGATGGGCTCGAAACTAGTCGGTGCCGCCACCGGACGAATATACGTGATTGTTTAGCCGTTTTTATATATGTTTATTACAATGTCTCACCAAAGTTTGAAAAATTTAGTAAGCTATATTTACTATTAAATCGCGGAGAACTGATAGTATCTCCGTAAAGTGACTACATTACTTTGTTTAACGAAACACTGGTGGTCATGTTGTCCTTAAAAAATAAATTAATAATAAAATTTCATACGCAGACAAAAAAGTTTTAAGGTTTTTTTATTAATTTTGGCTTGAAAGAAATATTAATACGGATTATATATTGTAAACAAAAACATTTAAAATAAAGGTTTTTTATGCGAAGTTACATTATTCAAGGAAATTTTACAAGTTATTGTAAAGTTTATAAACGATATTGCTTAAAAATGTAAGAAGGGTGTAAAGTTAAAGTGTTTTCGTCCATTAATATTATTCGACTGAAACTTTGTAGACGTTTTATTAAAACGCAGTATTGGACGTGTTTTTGAAGTTTTCAAAAAAAAAACAATTTTTTTAATAATTCGTGACAGCGGTCTTTAGCATCTGGTGTTGTTAAAAAGTTTTTTTTTTCAATTGAAAACGTTAACGAAAAGTTTAAAACTATTTTGACTTGTGTGTTTTTAGTTTTTTATTTTTATTATTTCCTCCTTTTCTAATCGTAGAGTTAAAAGTTTTTATTTATATTTGTGTATCTTTTCTTTTATACCTTTTAATTATCTTAAACTATTTTATGATAGTCTTTTCAATTTAATCATATACGCTTTAAATCTAATATATTGTAACAAAAATCTCAGTTTGAAAGACAACTTATAATACAAAGCAATTGAAATGCATTAAATTTTTGTAAAACGACGGCAAATGTAATGATGGAACGAGCGTTTGGATTAGGATGAATTTTGGAATATTATATTATATAATAAAAAGATGAAATGAAAATATAAAATAGAATTATTAGAAATAAAGAGAAAAGCACGCACTGTTACCAGAATATATTTACAACTGATACTTTTAAATATAGAGAAAAAGGAAGGAAAAAACATATAAGTTCCAAATTCAAAAATATAACAATTATGAATAAAAACGCGTAAAACTAGTTTTATTCCAATTAAGGAGATTAGAACGACAATGTACTGTTGATCGACTGAATATCAGATTAGTAAATTAGGCCACGACTAACGAAGGCATTTGTGTTTGTCGGAGGCTGTGTTTTGTTTTTAGATTGCTTTATTTAATAGCTGCGAAACCAACGTTTTGACCAACGTATATTCGTTGTTTTTCTGTTATATTGTGTAATTTTAGACTTTAGAAAAGAGCTTCTAAACTACTTTATATACGGGTACAAATTTAATTAAATGGAGATAGAATTCGTTTTAAGTTGCACCAATTTACTGAAAGGGAAGCGAGCCAAAAAGTAACTTTTACTCAAATACCATTGCGTATTTTATTTACCTTCCTATAGTTGGCATTTAATGTTAATTGGGACTTTAGTGAAGTATTTATTGACGACTATTTTATCACAATTCTTACGTAAAAATATTTATTTTGATAAAAAATGTATGTGTAATTATATACGTTGTACGCAACGATCCAAAATATTTTTAACCTACAAATGAGTTTATCACCATCTCAAAGGCTGGCAACGCATCAGCGGTTCCTCTGGTATTGCTGATGTCCATGGGCGTTGTTGAACACTCTTGGTGTTCCCGCTGCTCATTTGCCCCCTTCTGTTATAAAAAAATGAAGGTCGATTAATGAGAAAACTTTTACTCTTAAGACTGGCTACACACACTATTTCCGTATTCGATTTTCGAATACGTGTTTTTTATTCGAAAATTTGAATGTACGAATATAAAATATATTACTGATATATATTCGTTTTTTTCTGAATAGAACAAATTCCGTACGTACTTTTCGAAAGCAAGTCAAAACTTTTCGAATGCAAGAAAACCTTTGCGCTAGTGTGTCGGAATTCCGAATATAGAAAACGTATTCGAAAATCGTGTGTGTGTTGCCAGCTTTACAATATAATTTCTTAGGTAAAAAAAGAAATAGATAAGATAAAAATTGCTTATCAATATTTTATTTGTTCTCTATTTTGGGTTCAAACTATAATAAAAACAAGGCTAGGTTATACAAAGCCAATGGCCACTTCATCCCTCTTGTCCACAACTGAATATCTAACGTCCGGTCCCCAATTTAACATATACCTTATTGAAACGGACCAACCACTTTGATTATACGAAAAGCCTTCGTCCCATTTTTCCCGATAACATTTATTTTAGAAAGTCTTAAAACTTGAATGTCTTTTATTCTTGAAATAACTTCAGAAACCCATTATATTTTTTAAGCCTTTCAAACTTGAAGGTTTAATATTGGTTTACCGGAATTGAAAGTGGAAAGCAATTTTATTTTTAGGTTGATGTTTAGTTTCATAAACTTTTTTAAACTCCTTCCTAACCGTTAATAACTCCCTATATTTTAGCAAAATCTATATTATATTTTAATAAAATTGGACTGTCTTGTATTATATCGAGAAAATATCATATTTCGTATCCATGATGTATTTGCGTTGCTGATAACGAAAAACGAATTGATAATTTTTTTGACTGTCTGTCTGTCTGTTATGAGTAAAACTGAGGCATATACATATTTAACAGTGGTAGAGCCCGCTTTAACATCTTCGCACGAATCGGCCAGGCTCATCCGGTGAAATATCACGACCCCACAGAAGACAGGCGTGAAATGGAAACAATTCCGCGTTTCGTCTGATGAGTATGCGTCCCGGAGGCCTAAAATTTAGTCCTCTGTCCCTTCCCACCCTCTTATAAGGAAAGGATGGGAAGTGGAAGTGGACTTTCCGGATGAGAGGATGCATGGGAAGGGAAAAGTTTCTTTCTGTCCGTCCTCCATCAATTAAAGGTAGACAACGCATATGCCTTGCAGTACGTCCATGGGTAACAGTCGCTTCGATATATACATTTTTTTTATATCAAAAGGGGGCAAACGAGCGAGCGGCCACCTGAAATCGCTGATATAGCGAAGTGACCGTTGCCCATAGACATACGTAATTGCATATGCGTTGCCTACCTTTAATCCACGGAGGAGAGGATGCACAGAAAGAAAATATCATCCCTTTCCATGCATCCTCTCATCCGGAAAGTCCACTTCCACTTCCCATCCTTTCCTTATAAAGAAAAGGATGGGAAGCGATATTTCAGCGATTTCTGTTGACCGCTGACTCGTTTGCTACCTTATGATATAAGCAAAGATTTATATAAAGGAAATATTTAACTTTAGTTTAAGCAAACTTTGTTTTACAACTGCGGGCTTTCAAGCTTGTTATCAATGAGTCTAGTAAGTGAACAAATAAAGTTATTTACACATCTTTTAACATCAGACCAATGTGTTTTGGAAATAGATAATCTATTTCCCTGCTCTTCGTCTACGATACAGACTAAAAATAACATACCCTGTGTCGCACGACATTAGGATATCAACATTTAAAATGTCGTTTAGCGTCCATTGCCCTCTTCCTAACTCTAATGTTAAGCTACTTTTAGATGTCAGTTTATTATAAGGAAATATCCTTTAGTAAAACACTAGCATATTCAAAATTATTATAATCAATGCTTACTGTTTAATTGCACACTAAGGAAGTACCTTAGTGTAGTTTTCTCGTATTAAATTCACACAGTTTTTTTGTCAAGAACTTCATAAACTAATAATGTTTAACTTAAACTTTCTAATAATGTTTTTGTAGTTTTCATCAATTTTAATGAAATATTTCGAGTTACAATTATCAGTTTTTTTTTTATCTAAGTAAAATTAGCATGAAATTGTGACGTTAAAAATAATTATTAAGAAAATTGTAGTCTTTAGTGTCGATTTAAAAAAAACAGTGAATAATTCAAACAAGCGTATGTCGATAGGCAACGGTCACTTCGCTATTTCAGTGATTCTAGTGGCCGCTCGCTCGTTTGCCATCTTATTATATAAAAAAAAGCGTGGTGAGTGACATGGCGTGACTTGATTGATAAGCATAACCAAACTTCATGCTTCTTAATTTTGACATGTAATTTGTTCAGCTTAATTTTACGTTGCCAAGTCACTTGTAATTCAGACTGAAAATTAATTTTTAACCTAATTATTAGTATCCACACCACCGCTAGAAAGTGACCATCAGCGTAAAAATGGCGAAAATGAAATAGACACAAAATGCTACGATTTATAGGCATACCATTTATAGAGATCTCGTTAGATAGTTTCTATAAGGCAGTAGGTGTTTTTTTAATTGCATACTAGTTTCTCCAACAGCAAAAGACGGTCGCAGCCGTAGCTAAGAGACGTAAAGCAAGTTATATCCATAATTATACCAACAATATTTTTGTATAATAAGTTCCTTTGCAGAATTACATATTATTAATGGGTTTTGTGACTTTAAATAGCACCAATAATGTCGGGTGATTTATGATTTGCCGTGGAATACAATTGGAAAAGTCTTAATCCAAAATAACGTTTATTAACGGTCTAGACTAGACGAATATGTGAGTAGCGTAGACGTTGATTTTGCAATTTCTGAAATTATGACACAAAATTTGATGATAGGTGGAATTAATAAAAGTCTTTGAGTTTGCTTGAATATTTTTACGTCCTACTCGTATTGTAGTAAATTAACTTTTTATAAGTGACTAATTTATATTAATAAGGACTTTGGTTTTACATGTTTCTTTTAGTTTTTATAATTGCAATAAACCTACGCATATCTTTTAGACTAAATATATTAGCATTATTTATGCAATCCAATCATCTTTGTTAACGTTTAACTTTTATAGACAATGGCTTATATTAAATATGAAAAAAAGAAGCAAACGTAATTTCAGTACACAGAATAATAATCAAATATTATTTTCACCACTATACAGTCCACAAATAACTGCAGCTAAATGCACAAAATACTAAAATATAATTTAACAGTGCACACAAATCTTAATAGCCAACGACGTATTTTATTAATGACGTGGAACCAAATATTATTGCCTTGAAATATTAAAGGTGACTAAAATGACCGAATTGTAGTCACTCACAAATACTATTGGACTTAAGGCACATTAAAAGAGATATTTGTTCCCTTTTAGAGCATAGTTAATTTACTCGAATACTCACATAGATGCAATTAGTAAATTACGTTTTAGATATTCGACAGTTTTAGACAGTTCGAGTTAAAATGTAAATAATCCTTGTAGAAAGGAGAAGTTATAATTCATCATCATCTCACTATACGTTCCAACTGAGGGTCTCGGAGCCTAGCCTAAGTTAAACGTGACTATGTCATAGTCAACTACATTGGCTCAGTGCGGGTTGGTTGACTTCACACATAAGACGATGTTTTTCTTTACCGTAAGAACTTCGGATAAATGTACATATGTAATGAAAAACACATTAGTACATGGCAGGATTCGAACCTAGAACCTGCAGGTTACAAGTCATGTGCTTAACTTATAATTGAGGTGCCATGTACGACTCTCAAGGTAAATAACAGTATATTAGATGAAAAGGCCTTTGCATTAGACCGATTTTGACTTTATTGACAACATAATAAAGTGGTATAGGAAAATAAGAAAAAATCAAGTTGCCTGTAATTACCGGCTGATACGAGGATGATGGATGGGCTCAACTATTAACCTTACACTAATGCAGGAAACGATTTCGTGCGCGGAAATTGGTGCCGCAATATGGCAAAAGTTGCAGCTATGGCCTAGCATTTTCTGGTCATATTTTTTGTCTTGCAGTTATCATACTAATTTTACTGATACATGAATTTGGTTGGATACAGTCTGGAAGAACACATAGACTACTAATTATACTTTTTTTTAATTCGAAGACGAAGTACTGGGCGACTGCTAGTTATGATATAGCTACAAAAGATAACAAGTGATATGAATAGTTTTACACTGTAATGATAGTATTTGGGATTTTGTAAATTTATTTTGCTATACATCATCATCAGCTCACTATACGTCCCCACCGAGGGGCTCGGAGCCTACCCAAAGTTCAGGGTGATTAGGCCATAGTCAACCACGCTGGCCAAGTGCGGGTTGGTTGACTTCACACATATCTTTGAATTACTTCTCAGATATGTGCAGGTTGCATCACGATGTTTTCCTTCACCGTAAGATTGCTATACATTATACCTTATTACGTAGTCTATTTGATGTTATATCGTACAATACTCTATATCTTATAATCTCTTACGAATCCATGGTGTAGAAATCTTACGGATCTTGATTAAATTACCGACATCGGGTACAGATAATATTAAAGAGTAATTTTGTTATGAATTACAGTAATTCAGTATTAAACAAGTTCTGAAAAACGCCAGATGTGCGGACGAATTTTTTTGACCAAAGAGGATTTTAATAAACCATAGTTTGTGTAGATTTTGCATCAAATACAGAGTTTCAGAAATGAATTGCGTTATTTTTAAATTTAAATTCGGACTTTTCCATTTCAAACTTTGGGTAGATAAATAACGAAGGAAATAAAAATGGTAGATAAAGTCCAAACTTCAGTTAATAATTAAATTACAAATATAATAATAAAAAGCGTCAATAGCTAATGGTTAAGGGTACGGATTTCCGATCCCGAGGTCGAGGGTTCAAATCACGCCATTCGACTATTGTCGTAAACTATATCTAGCACAAGCCTAGAGTTTAGTTGTAATGGTAAAAGAAATATTAGTAAATTTACAAAAAAATCTGCTATTATTTAAAAAAATATATATTTTGAAGCGCCAATAGCCTAATGGTAAATGCTATGGATTTCCGATCACGCGGTCCAGAGTTCGAATCCCGCAATTCTACTATTGTCGTAAACCATATCCTATCACAAGCCTAGAGCTTACTTGGAATGGTAAAAGAAATATTAGTAATTTAACAAAATTCTGCTTATATTAAAAAAAAGTACGGATTAGGATTTTAATGATTCCGTTTATAAAATTTGAAGACCTAGTTATTTGACTTTTGATAAAAGAAAAGAAGAAAGTAATCAAACCATCCTAATTTATCTTCAAATAAAGTTATCGTATCTCACAGTTGTGCTAATTTTAGTAAAGAACTCGAAAAGTTTCGAGCGTAAATATCAAAGAACTTAGCATCACGGTGTTTGAAAATTTCGTAGAGTTAATTAAGACAGCCTGCGGCGAACGACGCTTCTGAGAGGATGACTTAAAGTTGTTATGAACAAAAGCTCTTATAGCAACAGTTTCGATTAAGTGAAAATAGTAATTAGAAATTTTTAAACTCTATAGTTTAGAAATAGACAATCTTAGTAATATACGTTCAAGCTATCTATTTGGGTGTCGACTCTCATATTATCTCTTAAGATGCGATTTCTCGGGACGTGGCAAACGACAGTCACATTTCGGAAAATCGAAATTGAAGTAATGATGTCTGCTGAATCTTGCGAAATCGTAGTAGTATCGTTCTAGTACCTTGATAAGTCGTTTTCTTCTATTTACAGCTTTTTGTTTACTAACACAATTGTCTTTTCGTTTACACGTGTAACGTTATTGTGTCTTTTATTAAGTTAATTAATATCCCGCGGCGCATAAAACAATTGTTTTCCTCACTCTACTAAAACTGTGATGAAACAAAAAAAACAAGTATATTTTTTTAGAAACTTAATGCAAGAAAGATTTTAAAGACATTTTATTAAAAAAAATCTTGTGCCTTTTTCTGTGTGCTTTTTTAAGGATAAAACTTTTTTGAAAAATGTTAGTCTCGGAAAACAGTGATTAGTTGCATTAATTCTACTACTAAATGTTATTTACTATAAGAAAATACACTTTACATATACACAGAAAGAAATTACTACTAAATTAAACGTAAAAAGTATCAGATGAAAACAATTACCAGTACAAATTAATTGATAATTGCTGTGCGAAATCAAAATCACAAATGATGAAATGAGATTCGTTGCGGTAATTCAGATAATTGGAATTCCATTCATTCAATTTGATACTAGAAATGTCTGAATCATTTATATCTAATGTATGTACGTGTGTTTGAATTCTTAGATTTGTGGTCTATGGCTTAGTTTTCATGTCTCTAAAGTTTCGCTTAAAAAATAATTAGTTGCCTGTGTGTTCTTCCAGAAGATTAAATTATTCAAACTTTCGTGAGACATTATACTAAACTGATATATAAACACGGCTAAACACTCACGTATATACGTCCGGTGGCGGCACCGACTAGTTTCGAGCCCATCGGGGGCCCTTCATCAGGATGAGTGGCACTGGTATTATTTCGCGGACGCGGCCCGTCGTTCACTGCGCGCCTGCGCTCTTAGGGCGCGTCTTGAGGGGGCGGGGGGCGCGGGTTGCGCCGGCGTCGTCGACGATGTTGATACCAAAGCGTCGGTGGTGTTGTTGTTGAAGTTTCTTCCAGAAGATGTTTTTGCTACAGGGCTTTATAGTAGGACTAACAAATTTAAATCCTGCTATAAATATTCAAGAACAATTTAATTTAAGTTAATATTAACAATGTATTATTATCTATTATTTAAAATGTAAATGCAAAGATCAAACAGTCGGTTGCTCGAGCCTCGTCAACGCTTATCGCCTAGGGCATATTATTTCGTAGTTATTAAGCATTTATTGTAATAATTAACTGTCGCCCGCGACTCCGTCCGCGCGGAAGAAAAACAATAAGTAGCCTATGCATGTCAAATTTCATTATAAACTGTTCAGTCGTTTCGAAGATATTTTCAAACAAACATCCATCCCTCCATCGATCCATCCATTCATCTTTCCAAACATTCGTATTTATAATATTTAGTAATTCAGTAATAATTAAAATGATATAGGGAACCATTTTTTTCTTTCGAGGTATGGAACCCTATAGAAGGTTCACGTAATTTTAAATATTGACGAACTCGTAAATTATATTGTTTAAATTAGTATTTGTATAAAATTAACTTTAAAATATAATATTTTAAGTATTCAAATATAAACAATTTATAATAAATCGAACTTCGATGTAGGACTTATAAACTCGTGAAACATACCTGATTTGAAAAGCGGGACAAATTCTAGATTTGGAAGCTAGATTGGAAACACAAATAGAGTCTCCGATTGCACGACCGTAACAAAGTTTTAATCGAATAAAAAGTTTTTAAGTCGCTACTGGCTAGTTTATGGTAATTAATTTTCACGTATAATACTCAAACGGTAACATTTCGTAGTACTAATAAAATGGATAGAAGTACTAGCTGTCGCCTGCGATTCTATCCGCGCGGAATCAAAAAAGAACTTAATAAGTAGCCTATATTTTTTACAGACTACGTTCTATATCTGTGCTAAATTTCATCCAGATTTGTTGAGCCGTCCTGGAGATACTTTCTAACAAACATACATCCATCCATACAAACATTAGCATTGATAATATTTAAAATTGTTTGAGTAATTAGAATATACTACCAACGTATCATTTTAAGTCTTATCCCAATTTCTTACGTCTGTGGTCAGCTATCATTTCGTTGTTTTAGCGAATTAAAGTCAATTGCTCGTTTTCCACTTTCTACTGAAAATAAAAAAAAATTGTATATTATGTTAGAAAATTTAAATCTAATTCCATCATATTAAATTAAACTTTAATAAACTAGCCCTCGTTGCTATAAATTATCTTTCCAGATGATGTAAATATATTAAAATCTGATTAAAGTGTTAGCTCGTTAGCGCTGTCCTCTAAAACGTGACAAATCATGTTTCCTAATAATAACTACTTTAATGACGCACTTAGTATATATTTAGATTTATCTCTTCTTAAGAAAAAGTTTCTATAATACGTGTAAGAGATTTAAAAATAAAATAAAAAAGTTCTTTCTTCACTTTGTTAAATCTAACCTCCTTAAACTTTTAATTTAAGGATATAAAGCGTAAACAAACTGAAATAGAAAGTTCAATTGCTTTAGTCCGCTTAATTAGTAGTCTATGTGTTCTTCCACGCTATGTTCTACATGTATGTCAAATTTCAGTGAGATCCATGCGGCCGTTCTGGAGATATCTTCTAACATCCATCCATTTACACATTCGCTTTTATAATATTAGTATTATCAAAAGGAAGACATCATTTGCGTCCCGGAGGCCTAATTTAGTCCTCTTTCCCTTCCCATCCTTTTCTTTATAAGGAAAGGATGGGAAGTGGAAGTGGACTTTCCGGATGAGAGGATGCATGGAAAGGGAAGATATTTCCTTCCTCCGTCGATAAAAGGTACGCAACGCATATGCAATTGCGTATGTCTATAGGCAGCAGTCACTTCGCTATTTCAGCGATTTTAGGTAAACGCTCGCTCGTTTGCCACCTTTTGAAATAAAAAAAAAATGTTTTGGAACACATGTTTCACCTGAGAAAAGTCATTAAAAGTAAATTTTAAATTAACTTTAAACGAATTTTGTAAATGTATTATATCATAATAAAGATTATTTTTTATAAGTTTGATAACTTACATTACAGTAGAATTATTTTCTGATTGAAATATTTAGTCAAGAAGGTATATTTTTTTATGTAAACTTACCTGAAAGTGGCAAAAACTTTAAAATTAATTATACCCTAAGGCTTGTTAGATTGATGAAATAAAGGCTCAGAAGTTACGTCAAGATGGCCTAGTTTTATGATAAGCAATTAATTTTAAATCCTTTGATGCAAAAAATGAGTATTAACATTATTAGTACAGCTAACAAGAATCTTGGTAATTAAAAACTTAATTTTTTTTAATGAAATCCATCTCTATAATTTTTAAAAATTAATTATGAATAAATTTATTTTTAATTTAGTGCCTTAACGTATCTTATTCTTTCCTGGCCTATTAACAAGACAATAAAACATTCCAATGGAATATTTAATTACAGTCTAGAACAAAAGCAAAAATTACAAAAGATTAAAAAGTATTAAGCGGGAAAATTGTAAGAATATAATAAAATACTAGCTGTCACCCGCGACTCCGTCCCCGCGAAATTAAAAAAAACATAATAACTAGCCAATGTGTTCTTCCAGACTATGTTCTGTATGTATGCCAAATTTCATCGCGATCCATGCAGCCGTTCCGAAAATACCTTCGAATTAACATCTATCCATCTAAACATTCGTATTTATAATATTAGCAAGATTAATGGTCATAATTATTAAATTATAGAGTATTTCACTATTTAAAAAAATATGCATTATGTGTTTAATAACTTCATCATCATTTCACTAAACGGCCCTACCGAAGGGCTCGGAGCCTACCCTAAATCAAGGGTGACTAGGCCATAGTCAACCACGCTGGCCCAGAGCCGTTTGGTTGACTTCACACATATCTTCGAATTTCTTCTCAGATATGTGCAGGTTGCATCACTATGTTTTCCTACGCCGTAAGAACGTCGGATAGTTGTACATATGTAAATCAGAAATCGAAAAACACATTGGTACATGGCGGGATTCGAACCCAGGACCTGCAGATTACCAGTCAAGTGCTCTCATAACTATAATAGCGTCTCAACAGAATACGAAAGGAATTTTTAAGCTACGATATAAACAGTTCTTCACGAGAGGTTGAGATAAATCGTCCTAATAACACTCTTCTCAGGTGATATAAATTTCCGTTAGGAATCCTCGCCAAAGGAAAAAACGAAAAGAACAAAGTTGAAACAAATAAATTAGAGCGGACATCTTTCTTGTAGTTTGTTCCGTCGGCGTTGTATATTTTGTAGAGTAAAAGGTCGGTGTCTTCTTATTGTGAGGATGATTCGTACTTATGTTTTATTGCTTATTTTACGAGGAAAGGCGAAAAACTATGGCAATACTTGTCCGAAATGTAACGATTTCAAATTAAGACCTGCTGAATACGGATTTGGGATATTTTAACGTTCTTAATGCAATTTATTTTCGCTTTTAGTTTACGTATTTATTTTATGTGTTTATTGTTGTTTTTTTTGCTTTATTAAATAAGCTTAATAGTATAAATTCCAAAATATTTTTAGTATTACAAAGAAAAGTTTTCAACATTTTACGTTGATGTAACGTATTGTTTTTAAAAAAAAATTATGCATTCTAAAATGGAACAAAAGAGCCGTCGTTTTTTCTTTTCCGTAAAGTTTTGATTAACGTAGAAGTTTCCACGTATTCAGTGTGCTTTTGTTTGAAAAGAAAATGTCAATTTTTCATTGAAAACAAAAGGTCTTCTAATGAATTAGTGGGCGGGATTCCCCGGACAAGTTCAATATTCGGTTGCTATCGAACTTTGAATATTTGACGTGCTTCCGATAATATCCGAAGCTTGTCCGATGTTCCATTACTTTGTGTTATAACATGTATATCATATTATATTATATTATAGTTTAAATAATTGGTGGCAAACTTAGTTAAAAAGTGACAAACTTATATTTGTTGGTATTGTATTTACGTTATCTTATATATAAAATTCTCGTGTCACAATTTTCGTTCCCATACTCCTCCGAAACGGCTTGACCGATTCTCAAGAAATTTTGTCAGCATATTGAGTAGGTCTGAGAATCGGCCAACATCTATTTTTAATCCCGCGCGGACGGAGTCGCGGGCGACAGCTAATACTATACAAAAAAATGTTTGTTAAGTTACCATAGCCTGTAATGGTAGTCACAAAGTATAACGTGACAAATAATCTCTCTCCTGAAATCCAACACGTCATATACTTAAGGGAATACTGACGTAGATAAATTATCCTGTAACAGATCATTTGAATTTCTAGGCTTTACTAAACATGTATGATAAATAGTAATAAGATAAAAAACATCATTAGCAACGTTAAAGGCCAGTATGTCTTTTTTGTGGATCAAGATGAGTAAATATCATAAATTGTTCGTTAAATTAATGAGCCGAAACATTCAAAGCTTAGGCCTTGTAGTACACAGCCAGCATGCGGAAATAAAGCGATGTTTTATGAGAGAGATATGAAAACAAAGCGAAATTTGAAAGCAGAGTTTACTAATAGATTCGCTTTAGCTCTGTATGCGTAGTTGAACAGGACGGCTGGACTTTTAATTATGTATGGTTATGTGTTACCGGCTTGAAATATTTTCATTGACTTTTCTTATGTTTTTATTTTTAATTGCTTTTTAGGAAACTGGAAATAATAAACTTTTGATTTGACGATTGTTACGACTTAGTATCGGATTTAAATAGACTTTTGTTGTTATATTAAAGCCATAAAGTTTTTTTTTAAGAGAATTTAATTATAAATAAAACGTGTGAACATAAAACTCTCGATTTTCTCGTTAGTGCGAAAATAGTATTCCAGAGGTGGACGCGAGGTCGCTTTATAATTAAAACAGCTTTTTTAACGAACCCTTAATGGGCTTAAATTAAGGTTTTCGTTAAAAATATTAATAATGCAGCAATTATTTATTTTAATAATCTTTAAAAAGCACTATTGAAAAAACAAAGGAGCATTTTGATAAAGTGCAAATAGTATTTTGTATGTAAGATGGCTTAGGATTTAATAACGTTTTTATAACGGATGATACGAATTAAACATTTTTTTAATTTTATACGTTTATTTGAATTTGCTACAGAACACCGTTCATTCTAACACAGAATCGTTTTTAACCGTTTTTTCAACGTGAAACGTGTATGTAGGAGGTCAATTGAAACAAATTCATCTTGACTTTATGAATACGTAAATTATTACTGAAGCGCTGATATTTTATTCAGTGAATACATGATTAAAACAAGATTATACGTCTATCCCTCGATTGTTATGCTGGTTACACACGAGGGTAGATCAGTGGGCTAGAGCAGTATTGTTTAAAATCATAACGGTAGCGCCGAGAAAGAACTGTAGGTTCTGCTATGACAGTATATCTTTCTAACAAAAGCAGTACTACATTGTCTACTTCACTGCTCCATTGTTCTGCCTTCGTGTGAAACTGACAGTATTCGTTAGTTCATTGGTGTGAAAATGGCCGTTCGGATATACGTCGGAATTTCCGAAGGAGTTTTAAGAAGGAAAATCGTTCCGGAAACTAAACCAAGTTCTTAACGGTTCGTTGAACTCATTCTATTCTTATAAAAATGTTTTTTTTTCTTAAAAATTTCATATTGTTTTAATATCGGTTAGTTCCAATTATCAAATATTAATTTATTATATTATTATGCAAATTGTAGCTTGAAGGAATGAAATCATTTGTGTGTATAGTTATTCTTATTAATTTAAAATTATACTATATTATTTTTATAGTAATTACCAGCTGTCGCCTGCGACTCTGTCCGTGCGTAATTAAAAAAAGTTAATTTGTAGCCTATGGTCGTGATCTATGCAGCTGTTTTAGAGATACTTTCAAACAAACATCCATTCATACATCTAAACATAAGAATTTATAATATTAGTAAGATAACTTAACAATTTAGACACGTTAAATAGACTGGCCAAAAATATTTTGTACCATTAAGATGTCTTAAAAAAATTCTTTCGTATTTATGTTTATGTTTCACTTTGCGGTTAAGCTTAATATAATTTTCTCCTTTTAATATTGACGTTAAGAGATGCGGTTGACATCGGAATTTGTTTTCCTCGAAGCGGATTTGGAAGATGGATAACTTTAATTACTTAAACAACCATTTGTTAATCGTAATTAAGTAATTACTCTGAAAAATTTGAATTTGTTTAGATTAATCAAAATTAATTTAATAAATTGAATTCTATCTTGTTATTAATTAATATTATAATTTATCTCTGTCTTGGATTAATTATTTTTAACAATGACGTAAACAATTCAATATTTCATGTTTTGGATTCGATTGTTCTTAATTTTCTTTCACACGGTAATGCGACTAAGTAATGCGTAAGTGAACTTAAGAAATAAGTTTAAAGATGATTGTTATATCAAGCTTGATAATATATATATATATTTACCTATATAATTTCTAGCAATTGAAATTGGTAAAAAATTATCAACTATGGATTTGTGGGTGAAATGTCAAATATTCGGATCGTGGCTTTCTATCGAAATAGATTTAAATTCGGAAACGGAAAATAGGATGGCATCATGTGTGAAAGGTTGACACGAGTTAGGTTTGACATTAAAATAGGATTTAAAAAGAGAAAAGATGTGGCTAGTTTTAAAATTTTAACTTATGTTTTTAATCTTTATATTCTTCGTATTTGGGAAAGTCCAATGCTTTTGCAAAGTACAGTAATCTAAAGTTAACAATTATAAAAATCATTTTATTCCTTTCATAGTTTACAAACTAATATGAATACTAGATTTTTTATTCAATTTAAATATTAAAAAACGTCTAACTTTATAGCATATGAAACACTTTACAACGTTCAGCGTCCGGATCGAAAGTCGTTGACATACTTTGAGTTAAGTCATACTTCTGTTTTAAAAATAGAGACTTAAGACATTTCATGCCACTCCAAAACTATTTATATTCTCGTATTACATAATAATAACACGATTATTGAATAACAACATTGAGGAAAGAGAGTACAACGACCTTCCAAAACAGAGATAGAACGAGTTATAATAGTAGCATATAGTTACATTTGTGATAGGATCCACTCAGTTGGTTCTCTTTTGGGATGTTACACAGACGAGTAGAGTTTGTTATTGATTGTTTAGCATCAAACATCTAACTATTCTACTGCAAACTCTACTAATATTATAAATGCGAATGTTTGGATGTATGTTTATTACAAGGTACCTCCAGAGCGGCTGCATGGATCTCGCCGAAATTTGGCATTGATGTAGAAAACAGCATGGAGGAACACATAGGCTAATAATATTTTTTTTTAATTCGAACAGAGTACATTTTTCACATAAAAACAAATGAAGTAAGCAAAGTTTACTTTTATCCATAGTGTAAGTCTATAACTTGATTGGAAGCGCTATAAAAATGTTATGACAATGTAAACATAGTTGACTACTTTGTTTGTGTCTTATGTGCAGTGGAAACAAAGCCACTTTGCACTGTGATTGTTACGGCGCGGTGATTGGGGCAATCAATTGCTATTTGTTAAAAGTTAACAAAGGAATCAACGAGAGATACAAAGAGTTTTAAATTAATTGTTTATAGAGCGGACATTACACAAATATATATAATAAATATAAATATATGTACATAAAATAAAGTCGTGTTAGTTACACTATTTTAAACTCAAGAACAGCTTTACCGATATGGCTGAAAATTGGTGAGGAAGTACTTAGAGTCAGGAGAAGGATATAGGATTTAAAGACGACCGAATATGTAAGGATGGAAGAGCGTTAGGATTAAGATGAATTTAGGAATGTTATGTTATATAATAAAAAGATAAAATGAAAATATTAAATAGAATTATTAGAAATAAGGAGAAAAGCACGCACTGTTACAAGAATATATTTACAACAACCCATGGTTTTAAAAATAAAGAAAAAGGAAGAAAAAACATATACAGTTCTAAATTCAAAAATAACAATTAAGAATAAAAAAGTGTAAAAAGTTCCGTATCTGTCGGCAACATGCCCGCCCCCTGGTGTCAAAGACAAAACAAAATAAAACTAAAGAATACCATGTAAACATAAAATAGAGGGTGGCCGACAAATGGAACAAACAAAAATATAAAAAAGACATAAGAGACAATTAGATTAATAAAAGACTGCACTGCACGAGGAGCTCCCACGCTCCGCTCATAAATGGTGCCGCAGGCACAATGAAGATGTGGAGTCTGCCAAGGCCTCAAGGATGCGATTCACACCGACGAATGAAGTTCCGTTGTCCGAACATACTGTAGATGGAGCTCGTCTTCTCGCATAAATCTTCTGAGGGCATAATTGTGATATCTGAAGAT
>NW_013531107.1:0-944 GCF_000836235.2 Papilio xuthus | reverse complement strand
TATGTTGAACAGCAAAATCCGCCCATCGCGATCTAAGTAAAGGAGTTAATTTAAATATAATTTCGTTGCAAAGCTCCGGTGATGCCAAATATTCAGGACGATTTAATAATCTAACAATTTCCTTGCAGCTTAAAACCTTTAGAGCGAAGGCACTTAGTTCCTTCGTAGATTCTGCGCTAGATAATCGTGGCAACGCTCGAACTTTAGCAACCTCTGCTAATATAATATGCTCCGGACGCGCGAAGCTAGATTCTAAAACACGTAAGACCTCTTGTGGATCCCTCGCAGCAGCCAGCAAGACCACCACCGCCTCGCGAGCAGGTCCGCGTAAAGCAGCATTTAATCTTGCTAGATTTTCAGATGAGGAGAAAAAGGTACACGTATCATCGTAACTACGTTTGAAAATAAGCCACTCCGTAGGGCGACCATCAAATAATGGAAGTGCACTAACCTTTTGATTACTTGTCCTGGTTGCCGCGGCAGCCGCCACTTGAGCAACGGCCTCAGCAAGATGTAAAGTGTCGGTTTTATAATTTTTATTTAAATTGTTACAAGCATCAGTGTGGTGAGTGCCTAAGAACATGTGGTGTGGCATGTGTGAGGAAGTCGTTGCCGTTGGCGCAGGCTGCGTGACGGGCGCATCTGCAGGAAGGCTACGACCAAGGAGCCGCACGGGAGGTGCCGCTAAAGGGTGCTGGCCAAGACTGGCGCCCAGACCAGCGCTAAAGAAGACCCCGGCCTGAGGTAGCGCCGATGTGACGCCTACCTCTTGGAAGGCGGGAAGAGGGCCTGGAGGCGCAGCGACGTTGGTATCGTATGGACCCCATGCCTGCGGATGTGCCTGCATGGCATCTCCCGCTTGGAAGACATGGGGGAATGCCTGATGTCGTTGCTCTATGTGAAAGGCCGATGTCGCCGCGCTCAATAACACGGGGCGATAACGG
>NW_013531106.1:0-660 GCF_000836235.2 Papilio xuthus | reverse complement strand
GATTTACGGGCTTGCTTACCCTCCACACAGGCAATACAACTTCCCTTATCTACCGTGGTATAATCTACCCCAACATTCATATTTTTCAATTGGTTCATACCGATGCGGCACAAATATCCAAGCCTCTTATGCCATAACAGGAACCTAGAGCAAGGGTCATATTGCACATCAAAAGCATTAGCACAAGGATTATTAATAGTACAATCGAGAGTGTACAGACCTCTGGATGAAGAACCATGTAAAATAGAATCACCTTTATAAGAGAAGGTATCTGCGTTGAAAAAGTTACATCCACTGCTATCAAACAATACAGTAAATCCTTTCTCTACAGCCTTTTTAACGGAAAGCAAGTTAGTATTTAGTTTCGGTACATACATTACATCACTAACCTTATTAACAACATTGGCTTTAGTACTAATATTTACATCACCAATACCTACACATTGAATCTCCTGACCATTAGCAACAGTAACTTTTCCACAATTAACAGTCTTTAGTTCTGATATCCAGTCCAACCTAGACGTCAGGTGAGTCGTAGCTCCAGAGTCTATGAACCATACGTCTTTCTTGTGAGAAACCGACATTGCTGTCAAAACGGTGACATCAGCACTCGCTCCCTTGTCCTTTTCGTTCCTCTTACGTCGTGGACAGTCTGGTCTC
>NW_013531105.1:0-1232 GCF_000836235.2 Papilio xuthus | reverse complement strand
AGATGGAGGATCTCCGTTTGCGTTCAATTTGTACCATAGACTAATAGAGTTTCGCATGCCTGCTACTTTACTGCGAATGTCAAACTTTTTCACGTACGAGTGTTGCCACCCGTTTTAATCGTTATTCCTACCATTTCTTTCTTAAGTTTAAAAATCGAAACACTATTTTTATTTAATTTATGCTTGAATTAGATTATAATTATTTTTTGATACATTACTGATGTTATGGATATTTTGAGAATTTAGTTTAAATTTAAGGAAGTTGCTGCCATTTATAAATTAAATATCTTGCCTTTACCAGATTACTATTGGTAGACTTTGGTAAGTTAAACAATGAAAACGGTTGAATTGACCCATCATAAAATGTAAGTTATCATGAGGATGTGACTATAATAGCCTGAATCACGACAGAACAAGGTAAATAAAATAACAAATGAACAGTAAACGTTTTATTGTAAATATTCCTTTATTACTTCCGTTCACATTTGCGATGCACTCATTACCAAAGCACTAGATATTCGCGACGGTTTTTACATTATAGCTCTAATAAAACCAGTTTACCATTACATTTTTACCGTCACTTTACAACCATCGCGAATTTTCCGAAATCTCGGCAAAATCTTAAGCAGTATGCATAATGGCACTTCAGTCGGCTATAAATGCACTTACATTCTAGTTGACTATCATTTTCCAGCAATATTATCCCCGCCAATTTAAATGAGATGTGCAATAAACTCAATAATATAACAATTATACATAAAAACGAAGAGCTAGTAGATAACATGAGAATAAAGTTTAAGGATTTTTTTACGTGGCAATACACAATAAATTGTTCAAAGTAGATTTACTAATACTATAACAGTGATAAAATTTGATTTAAAATTACAAATAAAATAAAGAAACTATTTTTAAGAAATAACTTTATAAGTTTTTACGAAATCCATTGATTTGTGAGAAACTTTTTATTATAATAATACTTTTATTGTAATCTAAGCTCATGGTGTACGAAGAATAAATTAAAAATTGCGAGTGCACATTTAGAAATCAAAGTAATCATAGAAAATAATTTTTAGAAAATGTAACATCAATACTAAATTTATCTTTACCTTGAAAAATGTATAAAAGAATCAGAAATGATAGGATGAAATTGATATTTGTTTCATTGAAGAATTTTTAACAAGACCATAATAAGGCGTATTAGCGCTTAGAAGTTACCACTAATTTAAACTTTT
>NW_013531104.1:0-925 GCF_000836235.2 Papilio xuthus | reverse complement strand
ATGCGTGTACGTCAGAGAGGATGTCTGCTCTCGTCGCCTCAGCCTTCTTGAAGGTAGGGACCTATATCTTTTGTGGCTGCGCGTAGATGGCGATGTCCATCCGCGGGTCTACGCGTGCCTCTATAGGTCCCATAGCGGTAATGCCGAAACAGACCGACTCATGGAGCAAGTCCAAACGGCTACAGATTCCGTTCTGGCACAGATCCCCTCCGCTGAAATCGTGGTACTTGGCGACTTCAACGCCCACCATGCCGATTGGCTTGGCTCTCGTACCACCGACCATGCGGGGAGATCTGTCCACGACTTTGCCTTGTCTTATGATCTGACGCAGCTGGTCGCCGCGCCCACGCGAATCCCTGATGTGGCAGATCATACGCCTTCCCTGTTGGACCTCTCATCCGGACAGCTACCAGGTTTCTGTCGACGCCCCCTTGGGCTCGTCGGACCACTGCCTGATCCGGACCTCAGTGCCTATATCGGGTTGCCCACGGTTTAAACCGAATGGCTTTCGCCGAGTGTGGCACTACAGGTCGGCAGACTGGGATGAGATGCGGTCCTTTTTTGCATCCTACCCATGGGAGCGAGTTTGCTTCAGTCTGGATGATCCCGACGCTGTTGCCGACTCTGTCGCCGATGTGGTGCTTCAGGGGATGGCTCTTTTTATTCCGTCTTCTGTTGTGCCTATCGGGGGCAGTTCTCGGCCCTGGTTTGGTAAGTCCTGCAAATTAGCCGCGCGCTACAAGCAGGATTGTTATCGAGCCTGGGCTGAGGCGTCAGCAGCTAGGGATGTAAATACCAGCCAGCTTAAAAAGAAGTATAACTCTGCCTCCAGGTCCTTCAAAAGAGTGATTGCCAAGGCGAAGTCAGAACACGTGGCCAGCATTGGTGAGAGGCTAGTGCACCTTCCTTCGGGAACTCGCGCGTT
>NW_013531102.1:0-718 GCF_000836235.2 Papilio xuthus | reverse complement strand
TTGTCATCGTATATGCTAGTTTGGTCTCGTGGCCTTACCGTTGGCCGCCGTTGGTACGTAAGTTCGGCGGTTCAAATCCCAAGCAACTATTTTTTTTTTTATATTTTAACTTTTTAATTTTAATATCGAAGCACATGTAATTAAACTCTATCGCCGTAGTTATTAGGTACTTTTTGATTTTGGCTTGGACTGAGTTTGACCGTTAAAGTACTTTTCTATTTCAAACAAAAATGAGGGAGATAAAGCGATGCTATTGACATGTAATTTGTTTATTACTCATGTTTGTTAAACTTGTACCGGTAAAAATAACACTTTTACTTTTACCTTTTACTGATACTGATTATATTTAAGAAACAAAGAAAAAAAACTGAATGTCAATATCCAAACTACATCAAGTTTTTGGTCGATTGCAATAAACATTCCAGTGTGCGTGGGCGCGCACACATATGTAGATAACACTTGTACGTATAGTTTCCGCGCGTACCATTCTTAAAACCCGCAAAGACAATCCACGCTCCGCCCACTCACTTCACCGGCGATGGTCTGACCCAATTGTTGTTAATTTTATTTAAATTTCTTTCTACCCGACAGCGAAAATTATAAAAAAAAATTGTCGAGCAAAATTTTATATTACCAAATTTTTACTGGTTATGAAAAATAACCCCGTGATTGATAAAATGAAAAAAAAGTAGCCTGAGATTCGAACCGGTAAACTTAC
>NW_013531101.1:0-623 GCF_000836235.2 Papilio xuthus | reverse complement strand
TATTAGTCATTTACATAAGTCATTTATATTAGTCATTTACATAAGTCATTTATATTAGTCATTTATATAAGTCATTTACATAAGTCAGTTAAATTAGTCATTTACATAAGTCATTTATATTAGTCATTTATATTAGTCATTTACATAAGTCAGTTATATTAGTCATTTACAAAAGTCATTTATCTTAGTCATTTACATAAGTCATTTATATTAGTCATTTACATAAGTCATTTATATTAGTCATTTACATAGGTCAGTTATATTAGTCATTAACATAAGTCATTTATATTAGTCATTTACATAAGTCAGTTATATAAGTCATTTACATAAGTCATTTATATTAGTCATTTATATTAGTCATTTACATAAGTCAGTTATATTAGTCATTTACAAAAGTCATTTATATTAGTCATTTACATAAGTCATTTATATTAGTCATTTACATAAGTCAGTTATATTAGTCATTTACATAAGTTATTTAGATTAGTCATTTACATAAGTCAGTTATATAAGTCATTTACATAAGTCATTTATATAAGTCATTTACATAAGTCATTTATATTAGTCATTTACATAAGTCATTTACATAAGTCATTTATATTAGTCATTTACATAAGTCATTT
>NW_013531100.1:0-557 GCF_000836235.2 Papilio xuthus | reverse complement strand
AACTAGGTTCAGACGATTCTTATTGACACTAACACTAATTACAAATATACTTAAAGAGTTTTTTTTTTAATTTTATGACCTGGTAACATTGACCTTTAAGTCATATCTTATTTGGAAAATGTTCATTACTTTGAAAAAAAATGCTCTTAAAGAGTTTAAAAATTCAAAATGAAGATCTTTTTGAAAATATCATTTAAAATTTTGGCTTTTAAAAAATCAAATTCAATGTGTTCAATTCATTGTCTAATAGTAAACAGAATAAAGCACCCATAAAATATAAACTGGCATAAAATAAAATTAGTTTTAGACAGCTGTAATATTAGAAAAAATGTGACTAAGCTGCAACTAAAGTTTATGTAACATCTTTGGCTAAATCCATCTACCTTTGAACATAAAAACAGTAAATGAATCCGGGGTATTTTATTATTTGTAAACATTTATTTTGTGTCATAGACCACTTTATTTTCAGCCATGTGTTCTTTTTTGTAAATCTCATTTAATCTAAAATGCATAAAAACTCTTTGGACAAGTACCTATGGAATTATCAGTAACACTTT
>NW_013531099.1:0-620 GCF_000836235.2 Papilio xuthus | reverse complement strand
AGTTTTCTTAAGGGCAAATATAGCCATTCTAATTTTGAACTTCGAGCTGCGAATGGAAGCATTATCAAAACGTACGGCCACATTACCCTAACACTAAGCCTAGGCTTGCGCCGTGATTTTAGATGGAATTTTATCATAGCAGATGTCGGAACTGCAATAATTGGTTCTGATTTCTTGGCGCATTACCACTTGTTACCGGACTGCCGCAACTTGTGTTTGATTGACGGCACCACAAAACTACGTGCAACGGCTACGGCAGCTCAGGTGAACCAGCTCAGCGTCAAAACCATTTTGGCTGGCGATTCCCGATGGGACAAAATTCTCAACGAATTCGTCGATATAACGAAGCCACCAGGAATTAACAGAACTATTAAACATGAGACCAAACATTTCATTTCCACGACCGATGGCCCACCTGTTTCATGTCGTCCTCGCCGTTTAGCCCCTCAGAAATTGTCTGCGGCAAAGAAAGAGTTCGAGGACATGGTCAAATGCGGCTCTGCTCGGCAATCGAGTAGTTCTTGGTCTTCGCCTCTGCACATGGCTCGTAAGGGTGAAAATGGCTGGCGTCCTTGTGGCGATTATCGTGCGCTTAATGCCAGGACAATCCCTGACTGCTA
>NW_013531098.1:0-578 GCF_000836235.2 Papilio xuthus | reverse complement strand
CCACAACTTGGAATTTTAACAACTTTTTCACTCGCGGAGCGATTTTAAAACGGTTTTTACAACTTCTGGCGTGTCGTAGCGGCACGGGGCGCGGAGCGTGACTGGGTTAGGTTAGGTTAGGTTAGGTTAGGTTAGGTTGGGGTGCGGTGGGGTGCGGTGGCCGGTGACCTCCTCGTGGTGCACCCTGGAAACTCCCCACCTTCTGTGGGGAGGCTAACAACCGGCCGGGAGGGGATAGTGTTCGCGGGGCTATACCGGATAGGGCTTCCCATACCGGGCAGGCCCGCGGACACTATGGGGTCCTTACCAGGTCCTGCGCCTAGCGCAGGCCCTAGTCGGGGCCCAGGCACGCCCATTGGGCGGTGCAGGGCGCGGCGCGCACCGAGGTGCCGCCGTGCGGAGAGGAGGGGTGTTTTCCGCGGGGCTATGCCGGACAGGGCCTCCCATACCGGACAGGCCCGCGGGAAACACCAGTGGACCCCGAGGGGTCGTAGGATGGCGGCCAGTAGGCCACGCGTCATGGCTAGGGGACCTCACCCTGGATCGAAAAGGCGGTTTCCGGTGTCCGACAACACCGG
>NW_013531097.1:0-727 GCF_000836235.2 Papilio xuthus | reverse complement strand
AAATACTAGCTGTAGCTCGCGACTCCGTCCACGTGGAATGAAAAAAAAAACTTAATTATTATAGTTTTTGGCTGTTATTCGATAACTATATCACTTTGTAAATCTTCCCTAGATCTTCACGACCATTTCAAGACCAAGATAATATAAATCCGTTCAGCCGTTCTCGAGTTTTAGCGAGACTAACAAACAGAAATTGATTTTTATATATATAAGATGTACAAACTGATATTTTTGATAAACTTAATTTACCGTTGGTTTGTGAGACCAAAATCTCATTACGTAAAGGATGACATGGACGACGATATGTTTTATATAGTGGTTTTCGTCTCACAAACCAACAGTCAATAATTGTCTCTGAACTGGGAAATCTCTGGGTAACCATATCTTAAACGGGTATTTTTGTCTTAGAAACACACGATTAGGTTGTACTGTATAACACAAAGAAAATCGATCCCATAATTATAATGTTCAAAATATTTGATGTTTACGGAGTATCGCCCAAAAATTATGAATCACTAAGATAAATCAAGTTTTAATAAGAAATATAATAACAGTGCTAAATGACTGTTGTAAAATTAAAAATAATATTATAGTACTTTGTATTTTATTAATATAATTACGCTGCTTTAAGTATAACAGAGTTTAGAACACGCTCCCGGTGGAAGTGTTAAATTAAGTTACTGTTGGTCGCAGTCTCGCTTAGCTCACCAGACTGGCTAGAGTCTAC
>NW_013531096.1:0-568 GCF_000836235.2 Papilio xuthus | reverse complement strand
CTTAGGCAAGAAAAGTTTACTGAAACGAGACCGAGGCTATGTTTTACATAACGCCTTAATGAAGTCAATTAATACACGCCAGTTGATCCGTCGTCCACTTTGTACACGACAATGTTATCTCTTATAACTTAACTAAACGTGACAATAGTTCTCTATTTTAATGTTTTGTATATGGATATTGTTAACGCCTGTATCACATATAAAGCGAAGTAAGCGAAAGTTTCAAATAAAATGTACTTATATACTTAAGCTTTTTTAATTATTTTTTTTAAGTTCATGTTACTATGTAACAAACATTATTAGTTAAGAGCATTAAATTGACCGTATTCTATAAAAATATAGAAGAACGTTATTTTTCGTGTCTCGGAATGTTTTTAATCCTATTATTTGATATAATAAGTATACGACATCCAATTACGAATGCTACTTAACTAATTTTATAGCTGGGAAAATTGTAATGGAAGCGCTACTCCTAGTAACACTTACTTACACGGGAAACATGATACTGATTAAGTCTTATCTGCGAATTAGTACAAAATATGTAGCAGGGATTGACACTTAACCTGCA
>NW_013531095.1:0-602 GCF_000836235.2 Papilio xuthus | reverse complement strand
CTTCGCGGCCTGCACTTGCCTGCGTCACGACGGGGGATGTGAACGGTGTCACTCCCCCGACCCCAGAAACATCCAGTGGCGCAGTCATTGTGGGGTCACCTTTACCGGCCACTCCGTCTACAACACCTACGAGGAGTGGCCGCCCATCACCGGCTCGCTTGGAGGATGCGAGGATGAATTCCTCGCCTATGGCTCCCGCAACCAGTGGTGTAGTGCGCCGCATGAGATGGCATTTGTTAAATGAAAGTGTCATGCGGGCCTACTTCGGGGCGACAGAGGGTGGAACCAATCTCACGGCGTATCGGCCTAAGATGCTGTCTTTGTTTCAGACCCTTCAACCAACTGTGTCTGTAAGTGCCCAACGATTATCGGATCAGGTTCGAGTCATACAACGGCGTCACCTGTTAGATGACTCTGTACTTGAGCAACTCCGTCACGAAGCGCGACCCCTTCACAATGCTGCTGAAGTACGTTGTGTTGCACCTGTGGCCCCTGTGGCTACTGATGTGCTAACGGAACCACCAAGTGAAGAGGTAGGTGTTAGTGATCAGGATATTGAGCGTTTGAGGGGCACTTTGGAGGATGTGATTTTGAATTATAGA
>NW_013531094.1:0-1187 GCF_000836235.2 Papilio xuthus | reverse complement strand
CTACGTAGTTGTACGTATGAAATGAAACACAACCGATCGCGTTGGACGCCCGTATCTGACTGACGCAAAGAGTATAATAAGTATACTATAGAAAGAGGGGCAACTCGCACGAAGTCGTGGATCCACGGCGATTGTGGCGCTCCATGCGTATAATCGCTGAACTAATTTTTTTTTTTTGGTACCTATATACGTAGGCACGCTTATTTAGCTCACTATAATAATAACTAATAAGTGGGAATCTAATAAAGTTAAAATTGACATTAAATCAATGTTCAAAAATAATATACCCACTTATGTAGTTATTAATATAGTGAGCCGATATCAAGTAGCCTTCTATGAAATACCTCTATTAAAATGATCCTATTATTATTGGGGAAATAAAAACAAAATATTTTTATATTTTTGTACATTATTTATTATATTTCTACATAACTTAATTTTAAATCTATGCAAGTACATATACATCAATGACTTTCAAGATATCAGCTCAATATTTTAATTTTTAATATATATATTTGAAAATTACATTTACGGTAATAAATAGTATAGCGCGGTCACAAAAGAATGCATACCCTGTAATTAAAACCAAACCACAAAATATTTTCAGTCATATGCAAGCTGGCAACTGGCAATTTGTAGTTATTTGCGAGTTTAAACGCTCTGAACATATTCTCTTACAACATAGGCAAGCAAATTTTTCTTTACAATAAAAAATTACAAATAAAAAAATATATTTTTTACATATACACACATGGACCCACCTACTAATTTCAGACACATCAGTTTATGGCTCTATAATTCCAGTGATTGGCACACATTTTCTGAACATCACTGACCGTCTCTCAGGAAGGGGGAAACCGTGTATATGTGCACCTACAATAAACAAACAGAATGTGATTTCCTATCAAGTATAGGAACTGATATGTAAAATGTATTAGAAGTAGGGCACCATTCAATATGATAACCGGAAAGGATAAATCACTGTGGTGCTAAAAACTACACCAAAATACGAAAATATTTAAATGTTTAAATGAGTCTGACGTATGGGAAAAACATGAAATTTTTTATTGAATTGTAACTTACCATAATCAGTCCATCTAAAACACAGTTGCGTACAGCGTTATTTTTCACGAAAACACATTTTAATTAAAAACAAAATGAATGAAACAACATTTAACTAAGAATAC
>NW_013531093.1:796-1023 GCF_000836235.2 Papilio xuthus | reverse complement strand
CCTAATTGTTGTTAACTTTATTTAAATTTCTTTCTACCCGACAGCGAAAATTATAAAAAAAAATTTTTTGAGCAAAATTTTACATTACCAAATTTTTACCGGTTATGAAAAAATAACCCCGTGATTGATAAAATGAAAAAAAAGTAGCCTGAGATTCGAACCGGTAAACTTACATATTACGGCAAACATACTAGAATACTGCGCCAAACTAGTATATATTGTGACAA
>NW_013531093.1:0-649 GCF_000836235.2 Papilio xuthus | reverse complement strand
AACCCTGTTCTCTTAAATTTTTGGAAATGTTTTTAAATTATATTGGTACGACTCTATACCTAAAACGTCTTTTATTTTTGGCTAAAATTTTAAAAATTAGTTTTTATCTCAACCAATGAAATGAAATAATTCACAATATAGAAATTTTAGTGACGTTTGATAATGGTGGAAATCCGAAAATGAATCCACTTCAGCTACAGTCTATTGTAAGCTTTATATCGAAAATCAGAACGAACTTTCCGGACAACCTATAATGTTAATACAAAGTGTCAAATGAATGTAACAGAAGTAGTTTATTCCAAATTGTATTACAAGTATATAGAGATAGATTTCAATTTTGTCAAATGTACCGATATTTTTGCGCACCTTGACTGCTTCGTTACTTATGACGCTGTGGCTGCTACGATATTTATGAGCATCCTTCATGTACTCATATATTTGACGCTGTGTATGTACCGATGTATTTGAGCAGGGTGAATGTATCTATTATTTTGAGGACTTTTGTTGTACCGATATAATTGATTACTTTTGATGTACCTATATATTTGCATATCTTGTCTGTGACGATCTATATGACGCTGACTGTACATAAATTATAATCTATTGGTAGAAAGGCACAATTTCATAAGTCGATAACTCGGTCGTTTTA
>NW_013531092.1:9145-10364 GCF_000836235.2 Papilio xuthus | reverse complement strand
ATGAGTTTCGAGTCGCGCTTCGTCACACCACTTGAGTACTGATTGCTGTCATACTGAACTTTTTATAAGATCTGTCGGCAATGGGAATTATTTTTTAATGATAAATATTAAAAATAAATAAGAAATACGAGAAATTATGTAAGCACTTCGAACAACCATAATTTCTCAGCCGTTACTCATTTTGTGTGTGGTCACTCTAAGGATAATACGTATTTATTCCATCTGTGTGTCTTAATCAATTTTTAACGTTACATTTTTTGATCGAGTAGATTAATAACAATTTGAAAATACATCACATGTAAAATTGTAAATACAGTTGTCCTTCGTATGAGAGAGTTCGACCATTTCTCCGCCAGCCTTTATAATCAATTTGTAAATTCCATCTCTTATTATATTTCTAAGACTGGACAAAGCTATGTGTACGAGCCTTAATTCGCATGGGTTCAAACATTAACGACGAAGTGAACCCGGAACTATTCTCTATCGTTTACTACCAACATAAAGACGTTGCTTTTAAAATAAAACGAATTAACTGCTATTCGTTATCTTTTCTCAGGAAGGATGCTTAGTTATAGTTATATATAGGTACGAATAAATAACCTTATTTAAATGGGTAATAGTAATGATGAGGTTTTTTGATGTCTACGCATCAATGCTTATTTTGGTATATTTTGTGTTTTTAACACGCATTAGACTTACCTTAGTAAAGTTTTCATTTCCCTCAATTAGTCCAGACGAATTAAAATGTTTTCTATCAATGGTGTTAGATTTACGTTCTAAACAATTATTCGCATACAACTCGTGAGTTTACTTCTTTATTACAACAAGATTAATTTGACTAATTTTAAAATGCGATTGTTTAGATGGATGGATTGATAGATGTTTGAAGATATCTCCGGAACGGATCAAGGGATCTTGCTGAAATATGCCATAGATATAGAACATAGTCTGGAAGAACACATAGGCTATTTATTAAGTTTTTTTTAATTTGGACCGGAGATATATAAGTGACATCGAAGATTTAATAACATCGCCTCCAACGACCGGGAAGTATGAAAAATTAAAAAGCGAAATTATTAAACGGCTTTCCGTTTCAAAAGAAAAAAAATTAAGACAACTACTCCAGGCCGAGGAGATGGGCGATCGCAAGCCATCGCAGTTTCTTCGACATCTACAGCATCTCGCAGGCCCCAACATACCGGAAGATTTTCTTAGATCA
>NW_013531092.1:6632-7721 GCF_000836235.2 Papilio xuthus | reverse complement strand
AGATTCGTGGATGAGCTGACACGTGGTCTAGATTTTTGTTTCCCATATCTCGACGACTTTCTCGTATTTTCACGTGATGAAACAGAGCACAAAGAACACCTCCATCTCCTGTTTAACAGGATGAAGGACTATGGCGTGCTGATCAACACTGCGAAGTGCGTTTTTGGAGCGTCAGAGGTAACATTTTTAGGCTATTCCATCAACCAACACGGCACGAAGCCTCTGGAGGGCAAAGTTCAAGCCATGAAAGAGTTTCCCCTCCCCACTAATGCAAGGCAGCTTAGAAGGTTCCTGGGAATGATAAACTTTTATAGAAGGTTTATCCCCCACGCAGCTAAAATTCAAGCTCCCCTGAATACATTGCTTAAAGGTTCAGTCAAAGCATCACAACCTATACACATGGACGAAAAGTCTTTAAAAGCTTTCGAAGACTGTAAAGATAGTCTTTCCAATGCAGCCTTGCTAGCTCACCCTGACCCGGCAGCTAAGTTAGGTCTTATCACCGATGCTTCTGATCTTGCTATTGCTGGTGTCTTACAGCAACTCGTAGATGGTAGTTGGCAACCTCTTGCCTTCTTCTCTCGCAAACTGAGTCCATCGCAAACAAAATACTCACCATATGATAGAGAGCTGCTTGCTATTTATGAGAGTATTAAGTATTTCAGACATTGGCTAGAAGCAACACCGTTCACTATCTACACGGATCATAAACCACTGTGCTTTGCGTTCAGTGAGAGGAAGGCTAACTGCAGTCCACGACAATATAGGCATCTGAATTTTATTTCACAGTTCTCAACTGACATTCAGCACGTCGCCGGAAAAGATAATGTCGTCGCTGACGCACTTTCCCGAATCGATGAGGTTGAGGCGATAGTAAGACCCGTGGACCTTGAAGTGATTGCTAATGCTCAGGACTCCGATTCTGAATTAGCAACATTTCTAAACCAAGAAAGTTCTCTGAATATTAAGAAATTAAGTATACCTGGTAGTCCATTACAGCTGTACTGTGATGTCAGTACAAATACTCCCAGGCCTCTAATACCCAAATCCTTACGCAAGCAAGTATTCGATAGCTTGCACTCCCTAAGC
>NW_013531092.1:1298-5717 GCF_000836235.2 Papilio xuthus | reverse complement strand
AAAAAGTTTACAAGATTAGAGTTAAGGGAAAAGTCTTACGAGTATCTGTAGACCGTTTAAAACCAGCCTACATACTTGTATCCAACAAAGAACCTGATTCCTCCCCATTAACCATTCCTATTTCAGATTCTGTGCCGCATTCGACTCCAATTCCAGTGACTACTCGATCAGGGCGAACAGTTCGTTTTCCAGATTATTATCGCCCGTAGACACGGTCTCTGGGGGGGAGTGTTGTGGCGGATACACACACATTGCAATAAACGCACACCCACACACTTACATCCATCAATACTATCGTTCCTTACATTTACACATTCATTCAAACATTTATTTATTTCTTACATTTAAAAGTAAATAACAAATTTAATATTAACAATTACATAAAAATATTACTTTTTATTTCTATTATATTATTTGAAATATAAACAAAATTTTGATAACTTAATATGATTATAACGCCCTCTAGTCGATGCATCGAAAACGCTTAGCGTGAAGTTTGCATCGATTCGGAATGCATTTAAAAAATCACTTGTCACGACCATCTTTGATCTAATGCAACAATTATCTCTGCATCTTCCGTGTTATTAAATGTGTTAAAGTTTGGATTACGATTTACTTCTGTGATTATTTAGTTTTGTTTAGTTAACCTTCTGAACTATTAAAATTGTGTGGTGTGATTAAAAGAGTGTTTAATTCCGGCAACGGACTGCATCCTCAAAGAACACTCTCACATAACCCCAAATGTTGAATAAATGTTGGAAATAAAAGTATATTTTCTTAACGTACAAAAGCTACATAATTGGACTGCCAGTTAGTATTAATGTCTGCCCGTAATGAAAGCAGACGGTAAACGCAGTTCTTGTCAAATTATTTGCGCTTGTTCCATTCATTTTGTATATTTCTTATTTCTCATTCATATGCCATTCATTATCACATTTGTTGATTGTATCTTAAAACAAGATTAAACGATGTTTAACGAAATTAAATTTATTTTATTACGTTTACAAAAGTTAATGTCGATTTAAGTGTTGATACAATGAATAACAGACTATAATCAAAACAAATCAACCTTTTCTGTACTAATTTAATTACTAATCTTTATTTTTCGTCTTTGAGTACATATTTACTTTTTTATATAATAATTTCAATACGATTAAATTTATACTGAATAATAACTTTATCTTAGCAAACTGAATAATCTTACTATCATATTAATATTATAAAATGCGAATGTTAAGATGGATGGATGTTTGTTACAAGGTATCTCCAGAACGGCTGCATAGATCTCGATAAAATTTGGCATAGATGTATAACGTAGTCCGTAAGAACACATAGGCTACTAATTGAGTTTTTTTTTTTAATTCCACGCGGTCATAGTCGAGGGCGACAGCTAGTTTTTCATAAGTGGCAAACCGTTTTAACTTCACTTGGGTAGATGTAGAAAGATACATAAGTGATATTGGATTCGAGTTTAAAAAGATTTTTAACTTCCAAATGGTGTTCACATGACTCGGTTGGTAATAATGAATTACTTTCCTGTAATGGTAATACCGATGCGTCATAAAAAGGTTTTAATGACAGGCTTTTACCTCAGCATCCCGCGGCGCTGGTACAGGCAATAAATGAGTTTCGAGTCGCGCTTCGTCACACCACTTGAGTACTGATTGCTGTCATACTGAACTTTTTATAAGATCTGTCGGCAATGGGAATTATTTTTTAATGATAAATATTAAAAATAAATAAGAAATACGAGAAATTATGTAAGCACTTCGAACAACCATAATTTCTCAGCCGTTACTCATTTTGTGTGTGGTCACTCTAAGGATAATACGTATTTATTCCATCTGTGTGTCTTAATCAATTTTTAACGTTACATTTTTTGATCGAGTAGATTAATAACAATTTGAAAATACATCACATGTAAAATTGTAAATACAGTTGTCCTTCGTATGAGAGAGTTCGACCATTTCTCCGCCAGCCTTTATAATCAATTTGTAAATTCCATCTCTTATTATATTTCTAAGACTGGACAAAGCTATGTGTACGAGCCTTAATTCGCATGGGTTCAAACATTAACGACGAAGTGAACCCGGAACTATTCTCTATCGTTTACTACCAACATAAAGACGTTGCTTTTAAAATAAAACGAATTAACTGCTATTCGTTATCTTTTCTCAGGAAGGATGCTTAGTTATAGTTATATATAGGTACGAATAAATAACCTTATTTAAATGGGTAATAGTAATGATGAGGTTTTTTGATGTCTACGCATCAATGCTTATTTTGGTATATTTTGTGTTTTTAACACGCATTAGACTTACCTTAGTAAAGTTTTCATTTCCCTCAATTAGTCCAGACGAATTAAAATGTTTTCTATCAATGGTGTTAGATTTACGTTCTAAACAATTATTCGCATACAACTCGTGAGTTTACTTCTTTATTACAACAAGATTAATTTGACTAATTTTAAAATGCGATTGTTTAGATGGATGGATTGATAGATGTTTGAAGATATCTCCGGAACGGATCAAGGGATCTTGCTGAAATATGCCATAGATATAGAACATAGTCTGGAAGAACACATAGGCTATTTATTAAGTTTTTTTTAATTTAAATAGATGGAATTGCGGGCAACCGCTATATAATAATAAAACAAAATACAAAAGCAATAGGATACGTCCACAACGACACAAGAGCATTGATTTACGAAGCGAACATCGATACATCGATATCGGCTAATCGCGTATCGCTCTCATGTAACCATACAATGCTCAATAAACTCGGCTATCTGATGCCGTAAATGAATCAGAGCAACAGCGGTGGCTGAATAAATACCGGCGATGCGTTGTTGCGAACAATATATTGCTTGTATTGTGCCGTTCGCACTTTATAAAATGTGTTTAGTAACGTGTGCTCTTAATATATCTATCCACTGAACATGTAAGATTAATAACTATATCTTATATATAAAATTCTCGTGTCACATTTTTTGTTCCCATACTCCTCCGAAACGGCTTGACTTTTCTTTTCCTCATGAAATTTTGTGAGAATATTGAGTAGGTCTGAGAATCGGCCAACATCTATTTTTAATCCCGCGCGAACAGAGTCGCAGCCGACAGCTAGTTATTCATAGAAATTGCCCACGACTTCGTCATGAAGTAGACAGTAATATTCCTGATTATATCAGCTGCCTTCCAATGGAAGTCCTGTCAAAATCAGTCAAGCAGTTCCCGAGATTAGCTGAATCAAATACGGCTTCGTGGACAGACAAACAAGTAGAAAAAACTTCATAATTTAGTTTCCCATTATAAGCATTGCTAATACATCATGTTTGTGAATTATGATTTTTTTTCATATTATAAACATACGCTCCAATTTTATTGCTTGTATAGATATACATGTGTATAGATACGGTTTAATAATTTATCTTTCAGTCGGAAATCTTTATATGTAGAACTTCCTTACTCCAACCTTCGTTACTCGGAGAGCCACCTCAAGAAGAAGTCGGAAGTCTTTGATGATGTGTCATAACTACGTAAAGATTATATGTAAGGTATTTGTGTTTATAGTGTTGCACGGCGACTTTAATAAATGAGTTCGTTACCTACCGCGTTGTTTTATTGACGTATCACTGGCGACGAGTGCGGGATAATTATTTTTTTTTTTCTCTTTTTTGGTTATAGAATACTTTGTCGTTAGTATTATTGTAGTGTACAAAATGCCGATAGGTAAAATAGAAGCATTTTCGTTAAGTTCGAAACAGTGGCCGGCTTATATACGCCGCGTTAATCAATATATTTTACTAAATGAAATACGCGACGATTTGAAGGTGCCTACGTTAATAACGGTGGTAGGTGAAGAAACGTATGCGTTAATGTGCGATTTGTGTGCGCCGTCTTTCCCGGAAGACAAGACGTATGAGCAATTGGTACGGCTAGTCACCGAGCACTTGGAGCCCCAGCGCTCCGAAATCGCGGAGCGGCACGTGTTCCGTCTGCGGCGCCAAAGGCCTGGCGAGTCGCTCACCGAATATCTACAGGCGCTAAAACATCTCGCGGCCACCTGCAACTTCGGCAAGTGCACCACATGCTCGACCATCGAGGAGAACTTACGCGACCAGTTCGTATCTGGTCTGGCTAGTGACGCGATGCGGGCTAGAATATTCGCTGAAAAGAAAATTCAGTACAAGGAGGCGGTGGAGCTCGCGCTGGCACTCGAGGCCGCGGAACGGCATGCTGAGGTCAGCGGTAGTACAGGAGCTTCGGTGACGAACTCATCTTCAGCAGCGGGCGACGGCGGCTCGGCCGAGGGGCTGCATTATACGCGCGGCCCGGGCGGGGGGCGCGACGAGCGAGGGGTGCGCTCAATGCAGTCCGCCCGGCCGAGAGGTGCGGCAGGAGGCTCAGCGAATGGCGCGTC
>NW_013531092.1:0-1074 GCF_000836235.2 Papilio xuthus | reverse complement strand
ATCGACGAGGACGAGGGTTTGTACGAGGTAGCAGCTAAAGGTACCAAACCATACTTTATTGATTTGCTGATAGATAACAAAATTTTGAAATGTGAAATAGACACCGGTAGTCGTATCTCAGCGATCGCAGAGGAATGTTATCGGAATATGTTTTCGCATAAAAAAATTAATAAAGATAATATTAATTTACGTTCGTACTCCGGTTCACGGATTGAGTCTCTCGGTTACATCGAGGTGAATGTTAAATTAGGGAATAAGCATTGTGACTCATTGCATTTGTATATAATAAAAGGCGGCGCGCGGCCGTTGTTAGGTCGGGATTGGATGCAGGCTTTAAATTTGAAACAAATAACACTCAATGCAATCCGAGACGACAATTTTGTGAATCAGTTGTGTAAAGATTTTCCGGAAGTATTTAGTGATAAGCTAGGCACATGCAAGCGAACCATTCGATTGCAGCTCATTGATAAGGAACCGGTTTATGTGCGCGCGCGGCCACTGCCGCTAGCGCTGCGGGCGCGGCTCGAGCGGGAGCTCGCGCGGCTCGAGGCGGACGGCGCCATCTATCGCGTCGAATATTCGGACTACGGTACTCCGATTGTTCCGGTTGTTAAAAGTAATGGGGATATCAGAATTTGTGGGGATTATAAAACTACAATTAACCCCAAATTAAAAAGAGATTTTTATCCGTTGCCTCGTATAGAGGAATTGTTTGCGAGTTTAAGAGGAGGGGAAAAATTTACAAAAATTGATTTAAGGCACGCTTATGAGCAGTGTCTCCTTTCCGAGGACTCGCAGCCCTGCACCGCCATCACCACGCATATGGGGACGTTTGCGTATCGACGGACCCCGTACGGCCTATCTTGTATACCTGAGAAATTTCAAAAATTAATGGAGGAGACATTGCGCGGGGTGGAGGGGTGCGTTGTATTTTTAGATGACATATGTGTAACAGGATCCAATCAAAGGGAACATATAAGAAATGTAAGAGCTGTACTCGAACGGTTAAGCGACATGGGGCTTACTGTGAAGTTTGACAAATGTAAATTCTTGCAGGACAGTGTAAAATATTTA
>NW_013531091.1:0-2096 GCF_000836235.2 Papilio xuthus | reverse complement strand
TGTATATCACCTGTCAAAACTATCGCGGTTTTTAATCGCGGTCCGTAATATCAGTTGTGGTTAGAACAAGATATGGTTGTTACAGATTGTCATTTTTAAAGGTTACGTACCAATTTAAAATGTTCGACCAATATTTATGTAATTTATTTCATAATATAACAGAATTAATTAAATATAATACCTACTTCTTAAGAGATAAATTATCATATCGTAAACTTTATCATATTTAAAAGTGACTTTGAAGACTGACCAAAATGTCGTTTACAAAATTTTTTATCATTAAAATAAAATGTATAAATCGAATTATTTAAACTTATAACTTATTTTTTTATGAAGCGATTTGTTCGTATGAAAAAACTGCATAAATCTATATATATAAAAGAAAGTCGTGTTAGTTACACTATTTATAACTCAAGAACGGCTTTACTGATATGGCTGAAAATTGACATAGGATACTATTTATTCATTTTTTTTTAATTTATGTCTTGAAGAGCTGCTTTTAACTTACTAATATTATAAATGCGAATGTTTAGATGGATGTAAAGTGGATGGATGGATGGGTGTTAAAAGATATCTATAGAACGGGTCGACGGATCTCGATTAAATTTGGCATACGTATAGAACATAGTCTGAAAGAACACATAGGCTACACTAATTAAGTTTTTTTATATATCTACGCGGACGGAGTCGTGGGCGACAGCTAGTCTTTAAATAAAAAAATAGTCAATATTTATTCTTTTCGGTAGCAACAATATCTAAAGTTTATTCAGCTAGTGTTTTAATGCGACTTTTTGATCATATGCATACTCGTATCGATAATGAAGCTATTGTGTGGTACGCCTTTGTGACGTCATTAGGACAGTATGTTAAGGTATCTCAACACATCGTTTTCCTTTTGTATAAATGTTATTGAACTCCATGTAGCTTGCGAAATAATAAAGTAACTAGAAGCCATAAAGCAAAAGTAATTCGTTATGTAATACATATTTTATGTTTTATCTACCTAAAATGGAGATAAATTTCAATAGATTGATAAATATTTTTGATCTTAATGTTGCTATGGCAGTAAATCATTTTTATAATAAGCTATAAATAAAAGTGTTAAACAATATTTGGTAATTCTATTCAATACAAAGTTTCCAAGGTCTAATACATGAGTGTTGGGATACAAAAGTTCATTGACACACAGATTTAAAGTAAAATTAAATTTTTACAATCCCATTACGTCATGTTGATTAATTGTTATTTCAAATTTTTAACCTGTGGACGCTAGCCAAATACTATTCTTAACCAGGTGCTGACAAAAGAAAATCAAAAAAACAATGTTGCGTAGCTGTAGTAGCGAAATACACTTTTCATGATTTTACACATTTCTTTTGCACCTGCGAATTCATTTGTTTGGAGGATGCATTTCCAAAAAAATCGAAATAGTTCTATGTATGTAAGTTTATATGTACAGTCAGCGTCATATAGATCGTCACAGACAAGATATGCAAATATATAGGTACATCAAAAGTAATCAATTATATCGGTACAACAAAAGTCCTCAAAATAATAGATACATTCACCCTGCTCAAATACATCGGTACATACACAGCGTCAAATATATGAGTACATGCAAGATGCTCATAAATATCGTAGCAGCCACAGCGTCATAAGTAACGAAGCAGTCAAGGTGCGCAAAAATATCGGTACATTTGACAAAATTGAACTCTATCTCTATATACTTGTGATACAATTTGGAATAAACTCCTTCTGTTACATTCATTTGACACTTTGTATTAACATTATAGGTTGTCCGGAAAGTTCGTTCTGATTTTCGATATAAAGCTTACAATAGACTGCAGCTGAAGTGGATTCATTTTCGGATTTCCACCATTATCAAACGTCACAAAAATTTCTATATTGTGAATAATTTCATTTCATTGGTTGAGATAAAAACTAATTTTTAAAATTTTAGCCAAAAATAAAAGACGTTTTACGTATAGAGTCGTACCAATATAATTTAAAAACATTTCCAAAAATTAAAGAAAACAGGGTTTCAATTTTCCTTATAAAGCGGCACGAACTTACTGGGCAACCCAATATTTTTCTTC
>NW_013531090.1:0-517 GCF_000836235.2 Papilio xuthus | reverse complement strand
GCTTCTGGATGTTTCCCGCATCAGTGGAAACTGGCTCAAGTGTCTCCTATCCATAAAAATGGTCTTAAAAGCGACCCAAATAACTACCGCCCTATTTCACTTTTAAGTGTCTTCTCAAAAATTCTGGAAAAAATTGTGAACTGTCGTCTCTTAGCTTTTCTTAACAAAAACAAACTCCTATCCGATAAACAGTTTGGTTTCAGGAAAGGTAAATCAACTGAAGATGCAGCTATCTACCTGTGCAATAAAATCTCCAGTTTTCTTGATGCGGGTGACAAATGTGTTGGAGTATTTCTAGATCTCGCTAAAGCTTTCGACACGGTCTCCTCGGATATCTTGCTCAGGAAACTTGAAAACTCGGGTGTGAGAGGACAGGCTCTGCAATGGTTTTGTAGCTACCTTACTGATAGGCGCCAAACAGTTAAAGTAGGGGAAGTAACCAGTGATCCATTACCTATCAGTTTTGGAGTACCGCAGGGTAGCATCCTTGGACCTACGCTTTTTCTTGTTTATATTG
>NW_013531088.1:1219-2913 GCF_000836235.2 Papilio xuthus | reverse complement strand
TTGCGCATGTACCACGGGGCTCCCGTGGCTCTACGCAAGAATCTATTCTGAATCACCTGAAGTCGTGTATTTGTTTCGGAGCTATGTGCGCGAATACCGGACTAGCATACGTCATGACGGGACGTACTACTGATTTATAGAGTGTCACCTTGTTCCGAAGGGACATTTTGCTCTTTTTATTAAATAACGCGTAAAGACGACCTAGGATGAAAGCCGCGCGGTTTCTAACCCGGGTTACATGAGCGGAGAAGTTAAGTTTAGAGTCAAGGATGACACTTAAGTATTTAACGTTGTCTTCCCAAGGTATTGGGCTGTCCATGAGTGTGACGGATGGAAGACGAGTCACTTTGAGGCGGGAGAAGTACACTGCCGCACTCTTGGTAGGATTAATTTCGATCCTCCATTTCCAAAACCAGGCACCAAGGGTGTTGGCTGCGGTCTGAAGGCGTCGACAAATAGCATCGGGCTTACGACCTGACGTGTAAATACAGGTGTCATCGGCAAATAGTGCTAGTTCTACACCATGTACGCGCGGCATATCATTGGTGTAGAGAGTAAATAGGACCGGCCCTAGCACCGACCCTTGAGGCACCCCGGCTGCGATGAGCCCGTTGTGCCATACTTTATCGAACGCTTTTGCAACGTCGAGAAAGAGAGCTCCGGTGTTAAGGCCGCGTTGGCGTTTGGCAAGTATATGTTCCGTGATGCGGTGCACTTGATGAGTGCATGAGTGTTTGGCGCGAAATCCAAACTGCTCGGCAATGGGCATGCCTTTCATATCCATAAAGGAACGAAGGCGGGCTAAAACTAGTCGTTCATAAATCTTCCCAAACGTTTTGAGAAGGCTTATGGGGCGATATGAAGTAGGATTAGAAGGCGGTTTTGAGGGTTTGAGGAACCCTATGACTACGGCGTCTTTCCACTCGCTGGGAAAGACGCCTTTGGTCATTGCCGCATTAAAAATGGCTACGAGGAGTTGTATAATAGTAACGGGAAGCAGTTTGGCCACCCTATTGGTGATGCTATCCGAACCGGGAGCTTTACGTGGTCGCAAATTTTTAATTAATATCTCGACTTCATCGCTGGTAACCGGAGTAATTGAGTCAAGTAGGGGCTCGCTTTTTCTCGTGTCGACCTCGCTGTCCACCTTTCGGAGGTGATCAGGGTCGATCGGTAGGCTACTAGGGGAGCACTGGGCTTCGAGACTGTCAGCTAGGCATTCGGCTTTCTCTTCGTCCAACATGGCTGGTGTCATATTTGAACGAGAGAGTGGTGGCATCGTCGAGTACGTGTCGCCTTTAAGTGACTTGGGAAGTCGCCAAAAGGCTAAGTGTGATGGCTTTATATTACGAAGTGTTGAATCCCACCGTTCGTTCCGGATAGCAGCTATGCGTGTTTTTACTTCACGCTGTAATTTACGTAGCTCTTTTCGGTTCGATTCAGTGGGATACAAATCGTGTGCTCGGGTGGCCGCGTTCTTGCGTCTCAACAAGTCTCTGGCATCTGGTGGAAGTGCCCAGCGTTGGTTGACTGACTCTGGCATCTGCCTTGAGCAGTCCTCTATGGCGGTTTGGATGTGACTTGTTAGAGAGCCGATCGCGGCGCCCATATCGTAATCCGTGTTAATTAGGTCGGGGACAGAGTTTAGTTGTGGGGAATTTATGTCTTTGAGCTTGGCACTAAGTTTGTGCCAG
>NW_013531088.1:0-1084 GCF_000836235.2 Papilio xuthus | reverse complement strand
CAAGCACATCCGGAGTGTGTCCCAATGTATGGGGATAGTGAGTGGGCTCTAATGGCGCTATGAAATCAAAATCGAGTAGGTCAGACAGTGCGTCAAGCGCACGGCCGCGTTTACTGATTCTGGTAGAGCTACATCGAATGTGTTTGCTATTGAAATCACCTGCAAGGATCGTGGCTCCTCCTAATGATAGAAGGGATTCAAAGTCGGAGCGTAATATGGTTGCGCTTGGTGTACAGGGAAGGTAGACTGAAGCTATTGTAATGGGGGCATGACCAGTCATGGCCAGCTGACAGATCGATGCCTCTAGATGTGTTAGCGTGGGCGTATCGATGGGTACACAGTGCAAGGATTTCTTATAGTAAATAATAGTACCACCGCCTGGGGCGCCGGTTCTGTCATTTCTAACGATGTTATAATTAGAGACTTTAGGGTCTCTCATTGTCGGTTTAAAAAATGTTTCCTGCACGAGTAACACATCGACTTGTTGGTCGCGGAGGAATGTATGGATTTCGTCGCGTTGGTTCCTAACCCCCCCATTCGCGTTATAGACGGCTATACTAATCGAACGCGGTTTGACTCTGCCATTATTACGCGCGAGAGACGGATCACATCCATTCATCCAATTATTCGCATTTATAACATTAGTAAGAAGTAAGTAATATAAAATATATTGCATAATAAATTAATTAACTTACATTTTCTGAATAACGATTTTAAACTTGTTAAATTTCCTTTCTAATTAGAAATAAAATGGGATGTGATAATTGTAAGTAACAGAGGTATTCAATGAACACATCCCAAAATTATTGCACATATATTATTGTATCACATTTGTTTGTTCCAAGACTTGACTCCAATAAGTTCAGTGTTGACTTCCTCGGTGAGGGTGAACTACCTACGACAGCATCAGCAGACGATGAACTGGGGGGATGAGTAACAAGAGACAACCAGAAAATAAGACGAAACAAGATGCCAGCGGCGGTAAAAGCAATAAAATTTGATGAAAATTACCAAGTAGCTTGAACTTGAAGTCTTCATTCATAGAGGCACCTCTGCGCGGGTCACAGGTTCGACACCAGATCTA
>NW_013531086.1:7562-11105 GCF_000836235.2 Papilio xuthus | reverse complement strand
GTAGCCTATGTGTTCTTGTAGACTATGTTCTATATGTATGCCAAATATCATCGAGATCCGATCACACGTTCTGGAAATACTTTGAAACATCCATCCATCCATTTAAACTTTCACATTTATAATATTATTAAGATATTTCAGTATAGTATACAATAGAAGGACGGTATTTAGAGCACCCAAAATCGATGTGCGTGCGTAGAGGTACGATTGAAGAAAAAGCGAAAGAGGTGTGTTAGCACCGCGCCAAATGGAGTTACGTGGTCTCTGCCTACCATCTGAGGTACGGACGTAATTATGATATTGTTGTTGCCTGGCATAATGGCTTGTCTTACTTTGTATCTGGAAAATCGATTAAAATTATCCTATTATATACTCTAAATGAAATTGCAGACTTTATAGTATGTAAAGGTGTAATATTGAAAAAAAAGATTTAAATTTTAATCTTCTCTCATGTACTCTATAATACTATATAATAATCTTATAAGATTATATCAAGAAAATATAGTTACACATTGTTCTTATCTAATTAGAATATTGTGATCAGTCACAAGTGAAGTGGACTAATTGATTGCGTAATTAACTGACAGGAATTAAAGGATTATGCATAATGTGTTTAATTCGCTTCATTTGTAATATACTAATAATCTATTCGTTTTGTAACATAAGCCTTACAAATATGCTACTTCGAAAATGTTTTTTTTCCGTGCCTTCCCTCTGATTCTCCAGCTGGCTCAGAACATGAAATATTCGAATTTCAAAATGTATCCTTGCTAAATATCAAATCAAAATTCGACGTGTTAATGACAGTTGGTATTTAGTAAGAAAACCAATAAGATAAGCCTTCTGTTGTATTCAGATCACGTTCAATTATTTACAGTGACTCTAAATCTTAAACCACCTAATACTAATTTATTCTAAGCTGTAAGAACAGATAACTTTTTATCACTTAAAAATCCATTATAATTATTTTATACTAACTATTAACTGCGATTCCATCTGCGCGGTATTAAAAATATATTAGTAGCCTTTGTGTTCTTCCAGACTATGTTCTATATCTATGCCAAAATAGAGCGAGATCCATGAAGACGTTTTGAAGATATCTTCTAACAAACACCCATCCAATCCATCCATACATCTAAACATTCGCATTTATAATTATTAGTATTAGAGTTATTAAGATAAGATTGATGAAATGAGAATCTGCAACTATTTAACATATCACAAATGTCTGTGAGCAACGACTGCTGATATATTATATATAATTATAATATAATAAAAAAAAGACATATAGTTGATTTGTGCATAGTAATGAATGATATATACTATATTATATAGTATATAGTTAAGTATTGGTTCAAACGCTCACCTGCTGTTATATTTACAGCTTTGAACAAATTACGTTGGCTCTTATACAACAAGGTGAAGTTACAACGTTCACACAAAGTTGTGCAACACTAAGCCAAACCGCTGTGAAATTCCTATTACATTTTAACGAATTACTTAGTCTCGTATATTTACACTCAACAGAACTATTAATTAATCAACTTTGGTATGCTTGCTAGGAACGATATAAAAAATAGTTTCTTTTTTCACAAACGTACCAGATAGCAAGTGGCTATGTGATCGAAGGCTGGTACGCATTAGCTTAGTAAATACCTATTCACCATACTCTTGAAGGCACTTACGTTACCGACTACCTCTATTATTATAACCAGAATCAGTCAGTTATTCATCTTAGAGACATTCAAAGGGACATTTCGCCGTACATATAATGTGAAATAGTTGGACAATTCCTCATCTTACCTTATCTTAATGTTAATACGGAGACTAAAGGGTTATTTAACTTGCATTTTTGTAAAGGCCTATTTTACTCCCTTTCCCTTGCCATCCCCCTGTCTTATAAGTTTCATATAGAAAGAGTAAGGCGGATTTGACGGAGGAGGGGATACATATTAAGGGGTAATATTTCTGTGCTTCCCTACCCCCGTCGATTAAAGGTAGTAAACGCATCTGCAATTACGGATGACTATGAGCAACGGTTGCTTGACTATTTCGGAGAATTCAGGTGGCCTTTTGCTTGTTGGCTACCTTATAATATGTTTAAAAAAACTCGTAAAAGGTACATTGTTTTAACTGGCGGAATATATTTATAGCAGCATATTGCCGTAAGATATAGTTCAAGCAAATAACATAAAAGTAGGTAACACTAATAAAAAGTGTATTTAAAGCCTTGTTGGCTACTTAGTAATTCCGCTGAATAGCTTCAAGCGAAACGCATTTCCCGGCGGAGCATTTTTGCAGTTGGTTTTATTGAAACGTGAGAGGAAAGTTAAGAAAAAAGTTGCTTGCATCTTTCAATGGACCGGACCGGACCGGAAATGAACGCGCCTGCCCTAAGATAAATGAGAAGCCGCGCAAGTAGGCGCGCCCGAGAAATGATATACATTTTATTGTAAATTATTATTCTACAGTACTTTCTATTATAACAGTAACCACAAACTAAATTAGTTTTCCATACTAACAATAAAAGGCAATTTTATTCTTAGCTTTTTGCGGATTAACTCAAAAACCAGTTACTGATTATATTATAGTTTTATTAATAGAAATTTCAACTTTCTAAAGCAACTTACTTATTTAAAGCCTTTTTAAACAATACAAATTAGGACCTAAATACAATTCGTAAACAAACAACAAAGTTTATTTCCATTTATTGTAAAGCTGACACTATTATTATAAATACTTTCATGAAACAAATCGCTTATGAAAACAAGATATTAACGAAGAGATAAAAACTGACCGTATTTAATCGTTAGTTTCCTAGACCAAATGTCCTATGTAAAACATATCGTCCTCCCCCTCATTATCTTTGACATAACAAAGAATGTTATTTACAAGGATTTTGGCCTCAGAAACCAAGGATATGCGTTGATAGTATTCAATTAGATTCAATCCGATATCATAGAAATAATTTATGAAACTTTAACAGATATCGAAAACTGTTAGCTTCAAGTTTCTCTAACTGCATCACAACAGTTCATTGAACTGCATTTAGATTTGGACGTTTGCTAGCGGCTCATTGTTTGCAAGCTGTTCCTCACTCTAGCGAATTGCTGTTATAACTATTCTAAAATAATACCTATTTGTTAAAATATTTTTCTTAGAAATTGTATCCCCAAAAAAAATTACTAACAAAAGTTTTATAGATAACTAGCAGTGCCCGCGACTTTGCCCGCGTGAAAATCTTTGAGCTGCGCGCTGTACTAGACAGTAGTTGGTCATTGCAACATTACTTTTTTTCCAAAAGAAAACATTTTTCTAAAATAAACGTAGCCTAAGTTATTCGTTATTACATCAGCTACCAACCAATAAATGTCCCGTCAAAATCGATCAAGCCATTTCAGAGATCAGCCGAAACAAAGAGACAGACGGACAAAAATAGTAAAAAAATATTTTGATGTCTGTACCTGTATACATACATGTAGTAAAAAACGGTTATTTCAAAATTACAATATACATATATCGAATTATATATATATATATATA
>NW_013531086.1:0-3804 GCF_000836235.2 Papilio xuthus | reverse complement strand
AAAGAGAAAGCCGATCTCCTGGGCTCTCTTTTTGCGGCCAACTCGACTCTGGATGACAAAGGTAACTCGCCGCCGAAAATCCCACGCGGCGAGACCTCCATGTCCGAAATCCAGTTTATCCAGAGATCTGTGCGAAAAGCGCTGCAATCTCTGGATATTCATAAGTCGAGCGGGCCTGACGGGATACCCCCCCTCGTGCTTAGGACTTGTGCTCCTGAGTTGGCACCGGTTTTAACGCGCCTGTTTCGGTTCTCCTACTCCCTAGGCATTGTCCCGAAGTCATGGAAGACTGCCATTATCCACCCGATCCCAAAAAAAGGCGATGGCTCAGACCCGTCCAACTACAGGCCGATTGCCATTACCACCTTGTTCTCGAAAGTCATGGAAACGACCATCAATTGCCAGCTCATGAGGTACCTTGAGGAGCACCAGCTGATTAGCGATCGTCAGTACGGCTTCCGACAGCGTCGCTCAGCTGGTGATCTTTTTGCGTACCTCACGCATCGATGGTCGGAGGCAATCGAGGGCAAGGGGGAGGCCCTGGCGGTTAGTTTGGACGTGGCCAAGGCCTTTGATCGGGTGTGGCACAAAGCACTTCTTTCGAAGCTGCCTTCCTACGGGCTGCCCGAGAAACTACGCGCCTGGATTGCCAGCTTTTTGGAGGGTCGGAGCATCAAGGTCGTTGTCGACGGTGCATGCTCGGACCCCAAACCAATTAATGCTGGCGTCCCACAGGGCTGTGTACTGTCGCCGACCCTGTTTCTTCTGCATATCAATGATATGCTGCAAATTAGCAACATCCATTGTTATGCAGACGATAGCACGGGTGATGCACTGTACACGGCCCGCGCTAACGTTTCTCGGGCCTCTGCCGATGAGAACCGGACCAAACTTGTGTCGAAACTGGAGACCCTACTGAGTGAAGTTTCGGATTGGGGTCGGCAAAATCTTGTTGACTTCAATCCCAAAAAGACACAAGTATGCGCCATTACCGCTAAAAAACAGCCCTTTGTCGTGGATCTTCGTTTCGAGGGCACTCCCCTGGTTGCCTCAGCCAGTATCAGTATTCTCGGCGTTGACATATCGAATGACGTTCAGTTTCGCGGTCATTTGGAAGACAAGGCCAAGCTGGCCTCCAAAAAACTGGGTGTGCTCAGCAGAGCGAAGCAGTATTTCCAACCGGGCCACCGCCTTCAGCTGTATAAGGCGCAAGTTCGGCCCCACATGGAATACTGCTCGCATCTCTGGGCGGGAGCACCCCAGTACCAGCTTCTTCCATTTGACCGCATACAACGGAGAGCGATTCGAATCGTCAACGACCGAGCTCTTACTGATCGGCTCGACACTCTGGCACTGCGGAGGGACGTTAGTTCCCTCTGCATTTTCTACCGCATATACCACGGGGAGTGCTCTGAAGAATTGTTTGGAACGATTCCTGCCGCCGAGTTCCGTCATCGGACGACACGACAGACCGCCAGGTTCCATCCACACCATCTCGATGGCTGGCAATCCACAACCGTGCGGTTTGCGCGAAACTTCCTGCCTCGCACAGCAGCGTTGTGGAATGGTCTGTCCTCGGCGGTATTTCCAAACCGCTACGACTTAGGGTCCTTCAAGAAGCGAGCTTATCACCACCTCAAAGGCCGGCAACGCATCTGCGGTTCCTCTGGTATTGCTGATGTCCATGGGCGTCGTTGAACACCTCGGTGTTCCCGCTGCTCGTTTGCCCCCTTTTGTTATAAAAAAAAAAAACGCAAATACCATTTGTTACGAATATTACGATTTAAACTTAACATATTTTCATTAATATTAAACACAATATTAACTCTGCGGTAGGTTTACCATTCAAAAATATATCGAGAATTATTATATTCCAATATTGAGTAATTGTAAAGTGGGTGTGCTCAAAAATATAATATAAAAAAGAGATTAAGAAAAAATATTTATTCATAACTTCTTTATTGAAGTAAGCGGTTCTAATTTTTCTTATTATTTGATTTGAGTACTACAAAGGCATCTCGCTAATATCTCTAAGACATAAATCAAGAGTGACTTCCGCTGAATAGGACGAAAGACTTGTTCAAATTATTAACACACCATTAGTTTCCGTTGCTCCTCTTCATTGTGGAAATGAAGATTTCTTTGAAATTTACATCAACTTCATATTATGTTTATATATTATAGATTTTTGATACAATATTCACTCACTATACGTCCCCACCGATGGGCTCGGAGCCTACCCTAAGTTACGGGGAACTAGGCGTTAGTCACCATGCTGGCTCAGTGCGGGTTGGTTGACTTCACACATATCTTTGAATTTCTTCTCAGATATGTGCAGGTTAAATGTAAATCGAAAATCGGAAAACACCTTGGTACATGACTCACGTATGAATATTCGTCCGGTGGCGTCATCCACTAGTTTCGAGCCCATCGGGGGCCCTTCATCAGGATGAGTGGTACTGGTATTATTTCGCGGATGTGGCCCGTCGCTCACTCAGTGACCACGAATATACGTGAGTGTTTAGCCGTTTTTATATTAGTTTATTATAATGTCTCACGAAAGTTTGAATAATTTAATGTTGTATATAAACACAAAATTAAGCATATTTATTTAAAGATTATCATTTATAGAAAATCAGTTTGCATGCTCATTAAATCATCAATCATTTCTCAATGTTGTTTACACAATCATGCAGCAATTCAATACGTTAACAATAGTTGCTAAAATACATTGGAAATTGCTAACTCATTCTTTGTAATTTTCTGAAAGATCCAAATAGTTGCACAATTCATAACATAGATGGCTTTTGATTTAATATTGAATTTATATATATGTATATAAAAATACTCCTTTGAGCATTCGTAGAAACGAGCTGAAGGAATTGAAAACAAAGAGTGAAAACTCCGTCGTCCTCTTGTGGATTACCCGACGCCGCACTTTAGCGGACGGTGTTTACTAGAAAACTATTTCTCTTATATTTACTTAAAAACTCATTCAAACAATATTTAATATTCTATATATTTTTCTACCTAAGAAAAATATATATATTTTGATCTTGTAGCATAAAAATATAATTTTACTGACGAAATCATTGAAGATTTAAGAAATAAATTGAAGTAAAATAAATATTTTTTTTTATAATTTATCTGCTGTCAGTTTCTAAAAGATTTCTTATAATGCGTGATTTATTAAAAAAATGTATTTAAATCCTTATATTTCTTAAACATAATTTTTTTATACTAAAGGATGGCAATTTTTTTTTACCAATGAATTGAAATAAACGATCTATTAAGAAATATAAGATAAAATATCTAGAGATCTATTATAAGCTACTTTTTTCTCCGCAAATGAAATCGCGGGATGAGCTGCTACAAAATAAATAACAGAAGCATCCTGTGCAGAACTCTGCGGTATTTAAATTTAGAACAGATCCAAAGTGAGACTGCAAATATAACCTTAACTATAATTGTCAGGAGTCTGAGCTACTTACGTATAAATTAGTCAGGTTCCGATATAGAAGTATTTCTAATATAGACAGTCGAATGTCTTTTGAAAAAGAGAACTTTATAAATAAACTAGCTGTCGCCCGCGGCTCCGACCGCACGGGATTAAAAAAAACTTACTAACCTATGAGTTCTAGGCTCTATTCGAAATCTGTGAAAAAAATATTTTCTTACACCTACTGAAAATACATAAACAAAATCTCGTAAACACCGGTCAAATCGTTCGGTGGAGTATGGTACCTAAAATTGTGACATGAGAATTTTATATTGGACTAGCTGTCACCCGCGACTCTGTCCGCG
>NW_013531085.1:0-520 GCF_000836235.2 Papilio xuthus | reverse complement strand
CTGTCTTAATTTCAGATTCTCTTGTGACTATTCGGTCAACTATATCTGAAAGATCACTGACATCGACGTCCTCTGCACTTGAATTAAAAAAGCTTAAATTATTTATTACTTTTGTTTCTTTTTCATGCGATTTATTAAGTAGATAATTATTTACATGATTTTGTGTTTCGTTATTTGATTTATTAACGCTATTTTGAAGAGTTAATTGTACTTTACTTGTATTACATTTTCGTTTTTTACTTTTAAAATAACTATCAATGTGTTTTGTTTTAGAATTATTTTTTATTTTTCTTTTTAATTTGGCAACGGATATGCTCAATTGTGCATTATTTGTATTTACGTCGGTCGCATCTAAACTTAACCTCTTTAGTGAATTATTAACAGCTTCTAATTCATCAACTTTCTTCTGTCTATTATACTTTCTTTTTGGTTTATCTGGATCTTGGTTCTCTTTATCTTTCTTCTGCCTTGTTTTCTTAACTTTAACCGGCTTTTTAATTGACTCCTCGTATATTTCTAC
>NW_013531084.1:0-582 GCF_000836235.2 Papilio xuthus | reverse complement strand
ACCATTAAGTAAAGTTTGTGTTCTTGACAAATGATTTACATTGTCACGGTGGGCGGATTTATTTTGTGTTGTTATTTCTTATTTTATTCCTAGTTCCTTTTCCAGTTTATATTACTTGTAGATGTTAAGTTCATTTGGTTTGTAAAGCTTTGGTTAAATAAGTTTTTATATAATTTGTAAGAGATTATTTTGTTGTTTGTTTTTAAAAGGACAAGTCCTTGGTGGGCGGAATGTTTAGTTCGTAATAATGATTTTGACTGAATTCCACAATTGTTTCCGCAAACCACCAATAGATGGCGCTGCTCGGAAATTAAAACGTGCTATAGAAATATTAATGCATAATTACTTACCTGTTATGATTTTTTTGTCGTTGTAGTTGGCCTGTCAAAGTGTTAAATAAAGTGATTTGTGCTAGTGTGAGTGTTTTCGTGAACCCCTAAGTAGTTTAATTGTACACACTCCTTTGATACGACAAACCCAAGTTAAATGTTTCTGACAGCTGTAATTGAATGAAGCACAGACTGAGGGCTAATATTATGCTTTCATGTATATATGTACATGTATATAAGAAAGATGACATGA
>NW_013531083.1:458-1196 GCF_000836235.2 Papilio xuthus | reverse complement strand
CGATCCGTGGTATTAATAAACGATCGTGCGGCTTACGAACGAAACCCGACAGCGGCACCCGCCACGATTTGCATGCCCACAGATTATAAACACATTTTAGAAACTATGGTACGTACCACAGATAAATAATATTATTTTACCTTAAAACTATTTTTAATCTGTAAATTCAAATGGTATACGCAACAATGTCGGTAATGCTACTTAAAGAAAATGTGTTTGGTATTTTTAGTAAATAAATAACCTTTTCGTATTGTGACCTCCACAGAGAGAATAACTTTATTTTTATAACAATGAGAATTTTCAAAATTTCTTAAAGGACAAAATGTCAGAGTTCTTGTTTTTATGTATAAAAATTGAGAAAGCTTTCCATCATTCACTCAACAAAAAAGAATGTTTGGCTGAACACATAATATTAGGTAACAGACCTTGAAAAAATATGAATTTGCTTTGACAAATCGTGAATGTATGAAAGATATTTGGCAGTTTTGGCGGGCCGTCTGTCAATGAACTCGCGCGTATTTTTAACTGTTAACTGTCACGACATAAAATGGCTTCCGTGTTTAATTCAACTAAAAAACTCCTTAAAAATAAAACAATAAAGAATTAATTTGTAAAGACGACCGAATATGTAAGGATGGAAGAGCGTTAGGATTAAGATGAATTTTGGAATATTATGTTATATAATAAAAAGATAAAATGAAAATATTAAATAGAATTATTAGAGAAAGGAGAAAAGCA
>NW_013531083.1:0-170 GCF_000836235.2 Papilio xuthus | reverse complement strand
GAAGTCTGCCAAGGCCTCAAGGATGCGATTCACACCGACGAATGAAGTTCCGTTGTCCGAACATACTGTAGATGGAGCTCGTCTTCTCGCATAAATCTTCTGAGAGCATAATTGTGATATCTGAAGATAGGATTACTGCCAGATGTACAGCTCGCACGGAGAGACACCTG
>NW_013531082.1:314-2207 GCF_000836235.2 Papilio xuthus | reverse complement strand
TCTTGGAATTTTAGGCGTTTGACCGACGCGTCCTTGACCTAGAAATATACTAAGTCGCCATGTACGGAGATAAACTGTCTCGCCTTGTAATGATTTTTTATAGGGGTAGAGCAATAACAACATCGGTTGAAGGAATATTCCTTGACCGGTGCAATACCACGACCGCACAATACAGGCGTCAATTAGAAGCAATTATACGATTCGTTTGAAGAGAATGCGTTTTAGAAGCCTAATTTAAGAGCTTAGCATCTTAGCTTAAGAGTGGTAGAACCCGCTTTAACATCTTCGCACGAATTTGGCCAGGTTCGCCCGGTGAAATACCACCACCACACAGAAAACAGGCGTGAAGTGGAAGAAATTCCGCGTTTCGTCTGATGAGTGTGGTCCCGGAGGCCCAACCCCCCCCCCCTTTAATACAGCATGGCAGTGGTATTGAAAGAGAAAGTACCCCAGGGGGGTACCAAAACCACTGGTTTTGGAGAATCCCCCTCCGCGCGCTTACGCCTGAACTCCCGCTTGGAGTCTGGGGGGAAAGCGCGCGGGCCGCCCTGCGTATTCTGGGGGGGGCAACATTCCGCTCGCTCGCTGTAGAGGCCGGGGCAAACGAGGCCAGGCACTTCCACCCCCTGCCACCCACGCAGTGGACCTCTGCAATATCAGGGGACTCCATTCCAACTTGGAGGCCGTTCATTACCATCTCCGGACGGCCAAGCCGGCCTTGCTTTTTCTTACCGAGACACAGATATCCTCTCCGGCGGACACATCGTACTTATCCTGCCCCGGATACAGACTGGAACACTCCCTTTTGCCCCGGGCTGGGGTATGCGTGTACGTCAGAGAGGATGTCTGTTCTCGTCGCCTCAGCCTTCTTGAAGGTAGGGACCTATCTCTTTTGTGGCTGCGCGTAGATGGCGATGTCCATCCGCGGGTCTACGCGTGCCTCTATAGGTCCCATAGCGGTAATGCCGAAACAGACCGACTCATGGAGCAAGTCCAAACGGCTACAGATTCCGTTCTGGCACAGATCCCCTCCGCTGAAATCGTGGTACTTGGCGACTTCAACGCCCACCATGCCGATTGGCTTGGCTCTCGTACCACCGACCATGCGGGGAGATCTGTCCACGACTTTGCCTTGTCTTATGATCTGACGCAGCTGGTCGCCGCGCCCACGCGAATCCCTGATGTGGCAGATCATACGCCTTCCCTGTTGGACCTTCTGCTGACCTCTCATCCGGACAGCTATCAGGTTTCTGTCGACGCCCCCTTGGGCTCGTCGGACCACTGCCTGATCCGGACTTCAGTGCCTATCTCTGCCCACGGTTTAAGCCGAATGGCTTTCGCCGAGTGTGGCACTACAGGTCGGCAGACTGGGATGAGATGCGGTCCTTTTTTGCATCCTACCCATGGGAGCGAGTTTGCTTCAGTCTGGATGATCCCGACGCTGTTGCCGACTCTGTCGCCGATGTGGTGCTTCAGGGGATGGATCTTTTTATTCCGTCTTCTGTTATGCCCATCGGGGGCAGTTCTCGGCCCTGGTTTGGTAAGTCCTTCAAATTAGCCGCGCGCTACAAGCAGGATTGTTATCGAGCCTGGGCTGAGGCGTCAGCAGCTAGGGATGTAAATACCAGCCAGCTTAAAAAGAAGTATAACTCTGCCTCCAGGTCCTTCAAAAGAGTGATTGCCAAGGCAAAGTTAGAACACGTGGCCAGCATTGGTGAGAGGCTAGTGCACCTTCCTTCGGGAACTCGCGCGTTCTGGTCTCTTACCAAGGCTGTCCAGGGGAACTTCTGTAAGCCGTCCCTACCATCTTTGCGCAGGGGGGACGACTCGTTGGCCCACACCGCAAAAGAGAAAGCCGATCTCCTGGGCTCTCTTTTTGCGGCCAACTCGACT
>NW_013531082.1:0-185 GCF_000836235.2 Papilio xuthus | reverse complement strand
CCTCGTGCTTAGGACTTGTGCTCCTGAGTTGGCACCGGTTTTAACGCGCCTGTTTCGGTTCTCCTACTCCCTAGGCATTGTCCCGAAGTCATGGAAGACTGCCATTATCCACCCGATCCCAAAAAAGGCGATGGCTCAGACCCGTCCAACTACAGGCCGATTGCCATTACCACCTTGTTCTCGAA
>NW_013531081.1:414-740 GCF_000836235.2 Papilio xuthus | reverse complement strand
TCACGCCGAATATGACAGATACGTAATAACTAATATCAAATTTTGCCTTGTCACAATATATACAATACTAGATTGGCGCAGTATTCTAGTATGTTTGCCGTAATATGTAAGTTTACCGGTTCGAATCTCAGGCTGCTTTTTTTTCTTTTTATCAATCACGGGGTTATTTTTTCATAACCAGTAAAAATTTGGTAATGAAAAATTTTGCTCGACAATTTTTTTTTTATAATTTTCGCTGTCGGGTAGAAAGAAATTTAAATAAAGTTAACAACAATTAGGTCAGACCATCGCCGGTGAAGTGAGTGGGCGGAGCGTGGATTGTCTTT
>NW_013531081.1:0-191 GCF_000836235.2 Papilio xuthus | reverse complement strand
AGCATCGCTTTATCTCCTTCATTTTTGTTTGAAATAGAAAAGTACTTTAACGGTCAAACTCAGTCCAAGGCAATATCAAAAAGTACCTAATAACTACGGCGATAGAGTTTAATTACATGTGCTTCGATGTACAGTCAGCGTCATAAAGATCGTCACAGACAAGATATGCAAATATATAGGTACACCAAAAG
>NW_013531080.1:0-687 GCF_000836235.2 Papilio xuthus | reverse complement strand
AGAAAAGGGTTTAAGGAAGAGAGAGATGACTTTGTTGAAAGAGATTTTTTAGACTTTAACCTAATGATTTCATTAGAAAAGGATTCGTTCTGAGCTTGGGTGATAATGAACTGTAGGGATTTATTGAGTTCATCCACGTGCAGACAGCCAGTTAGTTTATTGTTAGGATTACGGCAGTTGTGTAAAAATCTAATAACTCTTGCATAAGTTCGTTGTAAGGTACGAAATTTAGAAAATCTTTTAAAATCTATCACAGGAGATGTCGTTATTATTTCCGCTGACAAAGTAGAAACCGTCTTCAACTCTGGCAAATCGAAAACGGGTGAAATTTCTTGAGGCCATAGATGATCGGGTTGCAAAAGAAAGGAAGGGCCATGCCACCAAAGATGACAACTTACTATATTTCGTGGATCTATACCTCGAGACGCGAGATCAGCGGGATTTTCGGTGGTAGGAACGTGACGCCATTGAGACAATTGAGTAAGTTCTCCTATAGCAGCAACTCTGTTGGCAACGAAAGTTTTAGTTTTGTTGGGTGACCTTAGCCAGCCTAAGACCACGCTTGAGTCCGTCCAGTATACATGTCGATCGACAGAACGACGCAAGGCCTTAGTAACTGAAATGCTGAGTTGTGCTCCGAGCAACGCAGCACATAGTTCTAATCTTGGAATTGTAGTCGCCTTTAAG
>NW_013531079.1:4549272-4550066 GCF_000836235.2 Papilio xuthus | reverse complement strand
CAGGACACGGATTTCACAAGGCATACCTTTACAGGTTTAAAATCACCGATAACGAGGCGTGCCCTTGTGATGATACCAGTGTACAAACACTAAAGCACTTAATTGAAGAATGCCCCCGCTTCCAAAACCACAGACTAGATCATAACCTCCTCTGCAGCTATCTTAAGGTGACACCCTACTCCCTTACCGAGCTTATCTCGAAGGAGTCTGCTCTAGATTCCTTTATCAAATTCATTACATATATAATTGATCACTTAAAGCTGTTCAATAATCCCACCCCCCCTCAAGACACAACTTAATCCCGTTCACTACGCTCATTTATTTTCATTTACGTTTAATTATAAGATCATAATATATACACGTGGGTACCTTGGGTGTGTACATACGTTGGTATATCTGTATATATGCGATTATCTGATTCAATTTTACCATAATTATAACACTCTATACTTTTATTTTGTATCACTATAATGTTACATATCTAATTATTCCCTTGTTTCAAATTTAAATATAAAACATTATATCATCATACATATTATATATACACAACATTTTATTATTCGTTGTTACCATTATTATGATTATATTACTAATTATTATTATTATAATATTATATCATTTGCATACACCCAATTATCTATCATTCATCATTATCATTTACCACAGACGTACTTATCCAAACTAAAACATGGGCACACCATCACTCAACCGTCGATATACCCCTCCCCTACAAAATACTTCGAGCCCAACGAACTTATTAAAATTTAACGCTCCGCGCCGCTTATCGCCGAAAC
>NW_013531079.1:4548253-4549097 GCF_000836235.2 Papilio xuthus | reverse complement strand
TTCACACCCACTGCCTGCACCACTTGTATTATTTAGCAAATATTTTATTGTTGTGAGGGATATTTTTAATAGACATGAGTGTACGCATGTGTATGTATATGCATGTGTGTGCTTGTGTGTAGGTATGTATATGTATATATATATACATATATATATGTAACGTTCACTTATTCATTCTCATATATTCATTCATATACATACAGGTATATATTTTTATGTATTTATATATTTATAAGTATTTTATTTATTTATTTATTTACTTACTCGTACAATTGTACTGTGTATAAAACATGACATCCTGTTCGAAAGACTCAGTGAGCTTATTATAAGTTTGGAACTAATTATACCGCTTTCCCGCCAATTGATAAATAAGAAATCTCGCGAATGCTTTGCAACCCAAAAAACAGATGGCGTTAGATGTATGCGATGTTTTAATGATTTTGCTTCAGATCTGTGTGACTTATACTTTAGTTCGTTTTTAGTTTTATTACTCGCTCTTATAACACTATGTCACTCTGTTTTGTCTTTTTACTGTTTACTGTTTCACTTTCTACTCTTCATCATTTGTTTTAGAATATAGCTAAATTCCAAATTATATTAATTATGTTATATAGAATAAGTAGAATATATGTATACATAGAATTAGGTATAGTATTAAGTTAGACATTAGGAGCACTGTGCCCAGGCAGCAGTCGGACAATAGTATCAAATCGCTCAGGAAGACTGCTGCCTGGACCTTGCGAACAAATTGTTATCACTTAGCGAGTAAGGACATGTTAAAAAATTTGTGGAACATGACAATATACTCCCACCCGGGAGGGTGTACTCTCGGGTGGAAAATCAA
>NW_013531079.1:4536585-4548237 GCF_000836235.2 Papilio xuthus | reverse complement strand
ACCTACCTACCTACCTACCTACCTACCTACCTACCTACCTACCTACCTACCTACCTACCTACCTACCTACCTACCTACCTACCTACAATTTCAATCGTCGCAAACACAGTCAGACAAACATTAGACTAATTTGAAATATTTCGACACAACATACATATCGGAATTTGGGATTCGAACCCAAGAACACCTTGTGAAACAGGTTGTGAAATCGGCCCAATAAATATTAGGCTACTGACTACGGCAGCTATGCTAAAGAAATATTGGAAGTATTGAAAGAAGAAAACGATATTACAGCCGATAGATGACATCAATTATTTATTAATTGCCATTAAAAACAAATATATAAAACGCTATAAAGATTTCGTTTATAACGATAAATAATTCCTACATGGAGCTTCTATTGAATTCATGCTTTTTTGCATATTTTAATGTCCAATTTCATGTGTTGCTATTATAATAATACTACTTAACAACAGATGGAGCTTATTACAATTTTGTAAGCATATTATTACGCATCTTTAGGAAACTTGAAAACTGGGATAGAAGACAAAACGAAGGAAATGGGTAAAGAGACAAAAAAAAAAATGTTGTTCACTATGTTTTGTCCGTATATTCTTCATTGTTTTTACTCGATCTCGACTTTGAATTTAAGTTTACGACACGGTTCGTCACATCACGTGTTCCATAATTTTAGGGTTCCGAGTTATAATAGCATAGATGGTTCAGCCAAAAAAAAAAAAAAAGGAACACAACAATGTCATTTTATTTATTATTTTAATAATAACATGTTATTTCATCATTGTAAGATATTACTTTATTTCAACGAAAAAATATTACATTACACAAAATAATAATAATGCAGTCCGCAGTCCAACTCAAGTGGTGACGAGACAGGCACAGCTCGTCCAGTGCTAGCTGTAGTGAGATGCAGTTAGCTGCGAGTGAGGTACTCGTCGGCGACGGCGCGCCAATCTGTGTCGTCGCCGTCAGGTTGCGGCGGGGACTTGCGCAGGCGACGCAGCAGCTGCCAGCCGCCGGCGCGCGCGCTGCATGTCACGTACGTGTTGGCGGGGTCCTGCTTCAGCGTGTACGCGCCCAGCACCAGGCTCTGCACCAGCCGCGCAGATACAAGCGTCTACAAATGTATGTATTGCCGATTACCAACCGTTTTACTTACTTACACCTTAGCATCAGGCGTGACATGACATATGATACACAAGTATAACTTTTAGAAAAAAAAAAAAATTACCTTGAGCAGGCGGTACTCGTGGTCGGGCAGCCGGCGCGTGACGGTGTAGCCGGCCAGCAGCACGCCGGCGCTGCGCGGCTGTCCCGTCAGCAGCATGAGGTAGGTCATGGCGATGGCCAGCTCGAACACGTAGTACGACTCCTGCACGTCGCCGAAGTCGATGATGCCCGCGATGCGGTACTCGCTGTTGCTGTCAAACATAGCATAACTATCTGTTATACTGTTGGTGACTACACTACAACAACTGCACACACCTCGCCATAGAATAGTCTTATTTGAGTAGGACTTGTTAACAACGAAGTATATACTGATCGGGTTACATCAAAATAAGATAAGATTTTTTGTTTATTTTAGTTTCCACCCGAAAATTAATACAAATGAGAGCTGTTGAGGCATCATGATACCACTTCCATTGCACTTTTGCTGAATTTGGTGTTCGGCAGCCAAAACTTAGTATCCCTGTGGCGAGGATAGGTAGGTAGGATGAAAGAAGCGAGGAGATACATATGTAAATACCTGGGCTGCGGCTTGCGGTCCACCAGCACATTCTGCTCGTTGATGTCGCCATGGATGACGCCGCGCTCCAACTCGCCCAGCTGCGGCACCACCGCGTACTTGAACTCCTCGATCACCTGCGACACCGCGCACCTCCACACTTTAATATTCCACTACGCGTATGTGTTTTATCACGTGCATATTCTACCTCTCGCTACAATAACATTTATAACTAACGTGTGTTTACCTCCTCGACAAGATCCAGGTTATCGGGATCCTCGATGACGTACTTGAACTTCTCGAGCTCCGGGACCTGCGACAGCATCCAGATGTGTTCGCGCCCCGCTAGCCCCGAGTGAGTGAAGTTCTGCAAGATACAGTGCTGTTACTGACCCCAGCCACCAAGTATTCGCTATGATTTACAATTTAAGCTAGTCTTTTCCAAAGTGGGCGATAACGCCCCCTTGCAGGCGCTGCAGGTCTCGAGTTGCGGGTTATAGTAAAAGTTTCGTTTAAAATTGTCCGAAAATATACATATATAGGCCACAATAATTAATTAATTTAATTTGAAGTTAAAGTGGTTTTAGATATGTGAAAATGTGGGGGCGCTAAAAAAAAATATATATTTCTTCTCAAAGTGGGCAGTAGACAAAATAAGTTTAGGAAGCACTGCATTAAGCAGTGCCGAGTGAGGGCAACCGGTGTTTGATATTGAGCCGATCGGTCTACCTATCAATTGGTTCAATGGATTTTTTTTTGTTCTCCGAATGACGAAGACCTTGAATTTTATGAACAGACATGTTGAATAATTATTCATTCTAATAGTGTTTAATAAATCAAATGAAAATATATGATCAATCAATCTGCCAAATCTATATCACAAATATTTCATCTGTACATCAGCTGCAGCAGCAGCAGCAGCAGCAGCAGCAGCAGCAGCAGTGACGTCACGGTTAGTTCACATTCATGTCTTACAATTTTTTTTTTCTTGTAATACAAATAACTAATAGCTTTTAAGATGTTAAACAATGTGCGATAAAAATAGACTTATCAGCTTCTCTGAATCTGTAACTGAATATGTTTATCAGATGTAATCATAATAGTATAGATAAAACATGAGACAGCAACGCGCACAATCTCAGATAATTGTTGAAGCAACGCTTACAACGAGCGAAACGCACCTTCTACACAATTCAGAAGCCATCTCATGTATAGTTATATGATTTCGGGTGTAGAAAACACTACACTGAAGGGTTTACCTGTAGCTTGTTGTCGAGGTTGGCTACGAACTCGCCGAGCTGGTAGAAGAGGGCGTCCGAGTGTGGCACGTCCTTGAGCAGCTCGCCGGGCACATACTCCAGCAGGCGTACGGCGTGTTGCTGCCCGCCGAGCATTTCCAGCGAGTGCAGCTGTCCGAACACATTGCGCACCGGCACCGGGCATGTCACTGAGCGCCGACCTGCAACAAAGAAACACGACGCCCCTGCATTAACATTTGGCGGGAATTCACTGGTATATCACTTTAAACTACTGGCCACCACTACTATGATATTTGCTATGATTACTTTTGTAGAGACTTTGATTTGGGTATTCAAAAGTATGCCTGATTCAGTTAATAGATAGACTGGAGATTGAGGACTGACTTAAGAAGTTCATAAGCTCGTTCTGCGCCTCGACGACTGCAAGGTTCTTTGAGTCCATGGAGTTCATAATCTTGAGGACGTATCCGTGTGGGCTGTGTCGGAGAATGAGCGGGTTCTTGACGTTGGGGTCCTCGGTGAGGCGGTAGTTGCGGTCGTCATAGCCCGGAAGCTCGGTCAGCTCCTGCACCGAGATGCCGTACAGGCGCTCCGCCAACAGCCGCACTGCTTCCTCGTCGACCTCCGCGCGGATGCGAGCTCCCGGCGCCAGCAATGCGCCACTCGCGCTCGTTGCACTCCCAGCAGACATCACGAATATATCTGCAGAGTGAGAGTGAGAGAGTGAGAGTGAGTCTGTTTGGTCGCGATACTCAACTGTGGCAGTCAGCCTAACAGCGGTCCTAATGATGCTGTCAAAATACTGATTATGAGAGAAGACTGTATTACATAATATATATCATAAGAATATTCAATTTATTTTTATTGGTGCCAGTAAATTGTGTATTACATTTTATTTGTAAGGCGAGTCGTGCGGCGACACACTCTGAATGTTATAATATCATTGTGATATCGTGACAGTTCGTTTACTTCTCACTTAGCGTCGCCTCCGCCGCTGACAGCCGGTACTTCACCTGAGTGCGCCAAAATTATCTACTAGTGACTGACAAATTATATAACTTGAACAAAAAAAAAAACAATATTCAGAAAATACTAAACCTGCGCCTGCGCGTCGTATCTTTGCCTAAATAACGCATCGGTTTATTATTTGTAAATAGCAAGTGATCTATAAATAGAATATTTGTATGTTGCGACGCAAGGCCTTATTAATTGAGTGAGGCGAGCGCAGTGGCGCCCCCAGCGCCGCGCGGCCGTCACATGACTGCTGCCACTACGCTCCGGCGCCGCAACAGACATTACAAACACTAACAAAATCAGTTTACAACACCCCTACAGTATGATGTACTTGAAGTTATCTTCACTACAATAATATTGAAGAATATTCTTTAAATATTTTTTCTGACAAGTAAATATATAAATTGTGTAAGTAATGGTCGTGCTCGGAGTCATTCCGCTCTGTATGTACATTGTTCAGAACAACAATGCGCTCAATAACTTAATGATATATTTATCTGCGGCGACTCGCTGCTCATATATAATATTTACTAGCAGTAACATTATGTATCTATGTATTATGTGTAAAAAAAATGTATAGAAACAATATGTATTGCTAGTTAAAAGACCCGCCTTTTAGACTATTGTTATGTTATTATGTAACATTTGCCATTTTATTTTTGTTAATTGTTCGTAACTTAATGATAAAGTATGTTAGACAATTGTTAGTGTCAAAACTAAAACGTTACCATGGAAACCGGCATTGTTAAGAAAACTTTTATATATGTATATAAAGGGAAATATCAAAGGGATTCAAAACTTAAAAGTCTACGACATTTTCAAGAAGATTCCAAATTGTTGATAACAATATATCCTCTATTAATAAAACAACACATTTTCCTTTCTTATGTCACGTAGATTTTATAGAGCAATGTCGCACGAGGTGCGGGTCACCCACCCACCACTGCTGTGACTGACCAACGCACCCTTATTTAACATCACACATAACTGAAGATCATGAAAGCAAATATTATATCGTATCTCATTATATAAGTTTAACTTACAAGTAAAACTGTTTCTATGAATTCTAGAGACAAAGCATTGCAGTACAACAGAATTTATATCTGATAAAGTTTTATAAAAAAAAATATATAACATACAAAATTTTTAAAATTTCTAAACAAATACAGCCTATCACCGGTATAAATATCCAAGGATACCAATGCAAAAACAATAGCGTAAACAAACAAGCCTCACCGGTATGTGTGCGTGCGTAGTTTAGTATTAAGCTCGTGTTTGCCGGTTCACCTGTCCGCACGTCCGTCCGCGCCGACAGTCACAGCGCGAGTGTCTGTCTACGATCTGTGTGTCGTGTCGCGTCCGCAAACAACAAGCACAACAACACAATGATGTGCGGGGAGCGACCGCTCTGCATCTCACCGAACTGATTGCTGCTTGATAACAGAACTGTCTTATTACATGCGGACGCAATAGACTTACAATGATAGCAACAAAAGTCTATTGCCATCAATCAACGATAGCTGGATTACAATATTTAAGCAGGACCAGTGTTTCACTGACTATTAGTTGTTTGATGTTAAGTTTAATTATTTTTATCTTTTCCAAAATAAAAAGTTGACCTGATTCGCACACACCTATTATCAATTGATGACGTAGACGTGTCTGTCGACATAAAGGTTCTCCGCTACGTGTGGAAGGCATTAATGATAGATGCATAGACACGTAATAGGTATCGGGCAGTGATATTGTCGTGCGCCGCTACTTACTTGTCGCTAGCAATGATGACAGGAGACAGGTGACGACAGGTGACGCGACGACAAGTACAAACAACTACGGAATATTTTTAATTTTTTGTTGTTATTGTTTGAATAGATGAATTAGTCATAAAAAAACAATGTCTTTTAATAATCAACTTAGAGAATAAAAAAAAACAAAATGATGATTTAAATAAGGTCGTACTCGCACTGTATAGGACTAGGTCATAAGTTGTTTCTAATAATTCAGCATTTTACTTCTAATTGTCACAAGGCTTTCAAAATTGGTTGAGAGTATTTGTGTGCACTTTTTCATTTTGGCCTTTTTCATCACAATTCTGTCCTACATTTTGTACATTTCTCGTAAACAAGATCCCCCGCAACAGTTAATGTTGTATTACTTGCTGAGTTGTTTCAGTAAATGTTATTCAATGAATACACGTATTTATTTAACTGTTATCTAGCAAACAGTACGCTGTGCTCTGTAAACATTCTTATCGAACGTCGTCGAGATGCTGTGGATAAAACTCGGAGCTTTGTGATGACCGGGAGAAGAAGTCAGCAGTACAGCATCGGGGTTTGTTGTAAACGGTATTTCAGTTTATCAGTAACATGACGATGATTATCGTCATCTGTTATTTCTGTGTTTGTTTTCTTTTATCTTACTTTGTTTGTTAGGAAATTTTATAAGTAATCAGTCAAGATGTAGCGACAGCCGCGAGATAACTGCCATCGAGGAGGTCACTGACTGCTCGACGCCCCGCGACGCCCCCGCGCTGTCCCCGCGCCGTCCCCGCGCCGTCCCCTCGCCGCACCCGCGCCAAGCCCGAGCTGTACCCGCGCTGTAGCGGCAGTGGTCCACGCAATGTAAACCTACGTTTTTTTTTTGTGACTGAATAGTCACTGTTTGCCTTGTTGTTGTTGTTGAGCGCAGATGGCGCTTAGCCTGAACCTCGTTTAAGAGTAACAAGACTCGAGGGCTCCCTCAGGAGCCTCGGCTCGGGCTGTTACTTCATTATAGTTACCGGGTTGGGAGGTCACCGAGCTCTTAGATCGCTTAGGTGGACGCTCCATGGAGTGACTGGTCTCAAGGGCCGCCGAGAGGGGACCTCGGCTTGGGCTGTGACTCATTACGCGTTTAGCATTCCGATTCAAGGGTGCCCGAGAGGGCCGAACCTCGGCTTGATCGGTTGCTACTATGTGATTGCTACTAATACATCTAACATTACTACCACTTCGGAAAGCGTTATCGCTGGGAGAAGAAGTGGCGGAAGAAACTCCAGCAACGCTTCTATTATTAATAGGAGAAAGTAAACCTACCGTTAACCTGTGTTTGTATGCTAAAATAATAATTATAAAGATCTATCACAAATATGACTTCACAGCGAAGTCTATACAATTAAGAGTAAACTATTTCAAAATCATTTTTCACAATCAGAAGATGTTGTAGTACCTATTCACCCACAGAGGTCGCTAGTAAAGAAGTTTCACAACTTACACTTTTTGATAATAGATGGCGCACCACGTCACATTTCAAAACCATAAGCAGCCAGAAAGTGGCATAATTGTAAAGCGTATGTGATGTTAAAAGAGTCTTAGTATAGTAAAAGCTAGTAGCCAATTAAGTAAGAAAATATATATCGTGCATGCATCATCATAACACTAAACATAATCACTTGCGTTGGATAGAAATAAGTAGAGCAGTGACACGGGACATGCAAATTACTTAAAACGATCGATGTATAAAACATTTTTTGTCTTGTTCAGCCGATTGTAATTAAGTGGACATCCAGTCACTGCCACCGCGGCGGTGTCCGCGCAAAATACCGTACAGAACGGTACAGCGCTGTACCCGAGCGTACGATATACTATGTTACAGAATTGTGTATGCGCTTCTGAATTATTTTTAAGTCCGTCAAGAGGCAGTAGGTGGCGGCGGCGGCGGCGGGGCCGGGCTCAATGTTTTGTCCGGAAACCAACTCAATACCGTTTGAGCAAGAGTACTGTTGTACATGGATGATGCTCCCGCACCAACGTTAACAAGCATTTGATATCAAATAAGCCTAGTGTGTTATTGTTATTAAGTTCAAGGAGACGTTAAATATTTTTTTTCTCATTCTACTCGCACACGGTTTTGATGCCTTTGCTGCTTGACACGAGGACCAAGAACGTGGTTCTGTAATTGCATTCTTACCACATCTAGCACTACGTGATAATAGTGCGGGTGCGCAGTTAAGGTCTGTGCGGGGCTCTCTGTCTCAGCGATCTTCTTGCGATATCCGCTAAGAAGTGGCAGCCGCTGCTCGGGGCGGCGGGACGCGGGGCGCAGGGACGCGGGGCGCCGGGACGCGGGGCGCCGGGACGCGGGGCGCCCGCACTCGGAGACACCGTCATCCACATAGTGTGGAGACAGGACACATTCGTTTGATCGTCGCAAGTTTAATTCGCGTCGTCCTTATCGAGTGCAGCGACCAGCGCGCGAGGTCCCGCGCCGCCCGGGTCGCGCCCGCGCGCGTGTGTCAGCGTATTCTGGACGAGAGTTATACTTTGACAAATCTTGTTTCACGCTTCGCGTACGTTCACAAAGTCTCTTCCAGTTCGCAAGCCTGTATCTGCGGTCAGAACGCTACTGGCTGCTCTATAGTCCTCCTTATCCCCGGGCAGGAGAGACGAGCGCGAGCGTGGGGCTCACCGGCGCGCGTGTCGGCGAGTCCTCAGGCAAAACACTCTCCAGATAGGAATCTCGTTAAAGGAAACGTCTTTTTCAGCTTCCATTGTCTACAATTACTCGGCTTTGTCTGAAGCATCACGCCATCCCTGTCTGCCGCACGGGACGTGACTAGCTCCGTCTCACTCGACCACCTTTGAAAGTCAATTCTGCTATTTCCGCGCGACTCTGTTATTTCAACGTTTTCTTTTTTAATTATCTGTTGTTTTTGTACGGTTTCGATATAAGTATTTCTTAAAGTTCATCCTCCGCGGCCCTCCCCTCCCCTCCATCCCACCCCCTCCCCGAGGTCGCCTATCATGCGAGGAATCAAACATTTATTGGATTACATTGTGATCGTTTAATGTTTGTGTAATTGTATGAATCAGTGCGGTGTAGCTAAAACATGCATGAATGTTGTTTGCAGAAAGATTGTGTTGTCACATTAGTTTACATGAGGACATGTTGCATGGCGTGTTGTACGAGTATCTCGTACCTTAGCAATATTATTGTATTATAGTTTACAATATAGACGCAGCTGATAATTTGTAAGTAAAGGTTTAACTTAAGTTAGATTGAAGCGGCGGCGAGCTGCGAGCGACAGCACCCTCCCCCGCCCCCCCTCACCCGGGGCCGACACCACGCGACCCACAACGCTTTGATAGGGTTGATAATATTTTTTCAATGTGTTAATATTATTCTTCGGACAGCCATCAACCACACCGTCATCGAAAATATACAAGCAGTAACATGTACTGGACAATGTCGAGGGCCTGTACAGCTGCCTGTACAGCTGTACACATCATACCTTGCACTCGCAAATTGTTTCTAGCAGAAAGACAGGAGCGATGGCATTGTGCGAGCAGCGGTGGACATAAATATATGTATGATATATAAGCAGTGATAAGGAAAATAAAGTTGATAAAATTTGTATGATTTGTGTGTAAGGACAGCCCTGTTTGCCAATAGCTGACCTCCCTAAAGCATTTAAAAAGAAATAAAAAAGTAATAAAATACAGAGGCGCGTTGCGGTCGGCAAGGGTTCGGGCGCGGGGGACATTCTCCGCAGAGCACTGACACTATTTGCATTTCTATGATCGAGTTATTTTCTTGAGAAGCAATTGGGACCCCTTTTTTCTCAAATCTGTCTCTGTTGTCCCGCGGCCGCGCGAGATCGCGACCCGCCGCGACCTGCACTCACTGACAGACGGCGGCGGCTGCGAGGGAGCGCTGTCTGCAACATTCCGCTTACAAAATTTACGATGTCATTTAAAGAAACCAAAGGTGAAAATGTGCAGTTTAGGATTTTAGGATGATAATAATTAGTATGAGATTTTTATCATGAGTCGTAGCATTACCAGTGAGGCAGGTCATGGTGACGCAGGATTTCGTGATACAAACTTGAGGATATATTGCGAAGCAGTACTGCAGACCGCCGCACTCCCGCTGCAGACTGCAGGCTGTAGGCTGCAGGCACTCAGGTCCCCAATGACCTGTTGCCCGCGCCGCAGGGCCGCACTCTCGCGCTTTAACACTTTTAATACATCTTATGAGAATAATAGTCGCTGAAATATTAGGAAAACATATTTTTATGTATAACAGTATCGGTATGTTTAGTCGCTCTCGTTTATCTGTATTTGATAAATAAATTACTCACAGAAGGCTTTCTTATACATGTTAGAACTAGACAGTGTTTTGACTTTTGATACACATCTTGAAATTAATCGAAGTTCAAAATCTGGAATGGAAAATACATATATTATCTGAGTCTGAGTGCGGCCCTGTATTGCCACCATGCTAGTATTTTGTTAGTCGGCAGCTTTGTCGCATGTCTCGCATTTTAGTTTTTATTTGCCATCTCTGTCGTTCGTTGAGCGGCTGAGAGAGAGGGCGGCGGTCACGGGACGCGGCGGTGGGCAAACATTTGACCACTCATTGGCCCCGAGTGCGTCCGGGGCGCAGCACTAGTGTTTGCCCACTCGACCATCTGATATTTTGTCTTTGTTTGCGTTGACTCGCTCAAAGAGTTGCTTTCTGGATGCTCGAAGCTCTTTCTTTTTGAATACTACTTGTTTGCCTGCCCGCCTGCCCGCATGTCTGCCTGCCCGCCTGCCATCACGATCAGCACTTCTCCTAACGCCAACATAAATCAATCTGCAGGTTTACAGTACAACTGGTGTCGTTGGCATTTGATAACGTTGCCGCTAAATAACAAACACTATTTTAACTTGCTAATAAGTAGTAACATAACGAGAGCTGAGAAAATGCCTAAATATTTTATTAAGGCTTGGAGGAACAGGGTCGTTAGGTATTTTAAGACAAAGTTACTGTACCTGTAATGTGTCCTGTATTTGCAAAGACTTGGAGAAATCTGTGTAACTGTTTATACTTTTAAATGTAAAAAGTGTCGCAACAAAAGACAGAGAAGGTTTTAGCGCGTAGTTTGCTCTGCATATATTTGCTCGAGCGTCTCTCCTCTAATGCTCCTCCAATTTTCCCGCACCAAAGTAAAACCGTTCGACCGCCGCCGCAACGCCGCGCGGACAAACCAAATACACATCATTTGATCCACTCACTCTGCGGGACATTTACAACCTTATTTTGTCGAGCGTAAGAACTATTATTACGCTCAATACTTAATACATACCGAACAAAATTATTGTTTACATTTCGTGAAGTAATAGATTTTAGTAGAGTTGGAATGCGGTGTGTAATATGATAAAGGCGACATAAAAATTCTTTTTCGTCTGCAATTATAAATTTGTAAATGTACGTGCTTCTAACAAATGGAAATTCAAGTTTCTAAAATATCCAAATATTGTGCCGCATACTTGTTTGCGGAGCGACGTGTGTGTGTGTGCGCACGCGGACACGAGGACATGCGGCCAGGCAGACAGACAAACAGAATCGCGGGCCGCGGCCGAGTAACTACATATCGCGTTACTTACGACAGGTACAGTCAAAGGAATATATCAAAACCTGGAATAACTGATACGCCGAGGTATCATCAGATATCACCAGAGGTCGCCAGTAAGCAGCTCCCCCCCCCTCCCTCACCAACCTCCTCAACAACCAGAGAATCTAGGTATTGAGAGTATATACTTAATAAATAATTGTCAATATTTGATTAAAACATCAGACAGTTATAGAATACAAAAAATACTGCCAGCTCCC
>NW_013531079.1:4509095-4536578 GCF_000836235.2 Papilio xuthus | reverse complement strand
CCCCCGTAGAACTATCCTGCTGGCGACGTCCTTGGAGATTACATCTAACTCTTCGAATTCTCGATAGATCTGTGAACATTGTGTGCCAGGTCAAGACGTTGTATGCCGTCATGTGAGTGCTTTCTTCCAGTGGTAACCTGCCATGTCTGCACTCAGTGCATTAGTTCTTCCTTATATTCTGATATTTATCAAAGCTTTACTAAAACAGTGTCGTTGACGACTGTACGTAGGTGGCGAGCCGTAGCGTCACGTGCGCTTGCGGCATGACACTGTGTCAACTCTTCACGTGATAACAGTGACACAGGTAAGTGTGTATGTGTGTGTGAGTGCTTCTTGTAACTCCCTAATGGTTCTTCAATTCTTTCATCAGATTAATATTCAAAATCGTAAAATTAGGCATAATATACATGTATTCCATTACCACGACAACGGCTGGGAAGACACTGCTGCGATGCCTAGAGACGCATCGCAGGACGCAAATCTCGCCTTTGACTGTAGCTGTAGTGCAGCTGATATCTTCTTATATAGCCATTGTTGTTGTTCTCACTTTTATGTATACATCTTCTAAAAACTACAAAGATCGTTATCGTGAGCCGAGCTGCCGTGCTGGTGAGCTGCCGAGCTGGCAAACTGTTAAGTGATGCAAAAGAAATGACATGCGCTCATTCCGCGAACCTCAAAAATAACGCTTTTACGTTATATTGAATTACATTTGTCATTAAATCACTATTTTTCTGTGCAATATTCAGCGGAACAATTGTTTCTCACTGAATACAAATTGATGTTTTTAAACATAATATTATGTTCTCCTTATAAAAAAAAATGTAATAAAAAATTCCATTGATATTTGTAGAGGTAATTGTTTCCGTCAGTTGTGCATTGTGTTGTGTTGTTGTGTTGTGTTGTTGTGTTGCGTTGTGTTGTTGTGGTGCACAGTTCGTGGTAAGAGGATACCCCCGCATTGTGAGTGTTAGGGGCAGGGGATGTGGCAGGCTGAGAGGGTGATGGGGGGGAGCAGAAGCTGGTCACGTGGAAGCGATTACAAATTAAATCATCAACTTTTTACACGATTTTGTTTCCAAAAAATAAATAAATAAACAACAATAAAGCGCATCGCGCAATCAAACTAAGAGCAGTCGCATTTGACAACTTTGGTAGTTGTAGGCAGTAGACATGGAAGCGCGGAAACAGGAGACATTTTTGTATGTATATTATGCAGGGAAATATTGAGATACTCTATTTTAGAATATTTTATACATAATAATGATAAAGTGAACATATCTACATTAGCCTAACAGCCAAGATCCGGTGTAAGCGGCCGCAGCTAATGTCTTCACTGCAACTATGATGAGGAAAGCTGAGACGTTCCTTGTATTTAATTTGTTTATAGTTTCTTAGTAAAGTTCATAGGAACAAAAAAAGTTTCTTATATTGATCGACATTGTATAACATTGTAAGAGGCCAGGGCCGGACTCGTGTCGTGCGATGCGATGTGACGTGTAGGTGAGACGAGACGAGACGAGACGAGACGAGGCGGTTGTGCGCACAATTAGCGATTATACGGCCGACTGACAAACACAATTGCATTATTTCGCTTCAAAAACTCGCAATTTTTCTCGTCAAGTGGAGACGTGAGATAAACTGCCAGACTTTACGTTATTGTTCACAGGTGTTATTTTATTATTGTTGTATGAAAACTTGTTGAATTGATTCAAATTCAATTAAAGTTGGAAGTTGCAGTTGAATTAACTAAATTGATAAATGGTTCATTTCAAACAAACTACAATTCTATATTTTTACACAAATATCTTTAAGAGAATTTGGGCGTTCCCTAGCTTTAGTTTTGTGATCTGAGCAGCCGGAAAGCATTCTGTGTGATGTAAGGTGTATATATATATATGTATATATGTGACAAATTCCAAGTTAACAATATTGCAATAGTGGGTTCATATCTGACCCTGATATTTACCCTCTAGTCTCGAGTTTAGCTTCAATTTACTAAAGTCACAAAATCAGCAGCGCAGAGTCGTTTGGAAACTTCCATAAGAAACTAATATTATTGTGAACTCTGCTTCAAGGGCAAGTAGGGGAGACGCGCGTGCTCGTGCCTGGGGCGGGCTGTGCGGGGGCGGCGGCTGGCATACTATTACATTCAGCAATCTCATTCGTTATTCAAATGTGTTTTACAATTACCGTCCACATGTCAGACTCCGAGTCTCAGACGTCTCAGCGCTCAATACAACGCCGTGCGGACAAAGCATCCCCGGCGGCGGCTCCCGGACATCTCCCACGCGCTCGGGCCCGCGCCTACAGCCGCTGCGAGCCAATGTCGCCCCTCCGGCACAAGAGAAAAAGCCCACTTCAGCCGCACCGCCCGGCACACCGTACCTAAACAAAATATTTTATTTCAAAGCACAAAGGTTATAATAAAATTCTTTTGATTCGGTCGATTCTGCAATGATTTGCTAACAATGAGTAATTGATATGTCGAGCGCTCCCGAATAGCGACCGACCAGCCCCAGTTGAGCCACCACGGCGCTCATCTCGCGAAGGAACTTATCACTGTCGCGCGCTCGCTGGAGCTCCACGGAATTTGGACGACGATTGAAATAATTTTACCTGCTATTATGTTGAATTCATTGAGAGGTTTAAGTGTTTTTTTATGGTACTTTTTGAACAATTAATATTGTATTGCGGCGCACCGCAGCGGCCACAGCTGAGCGGAGCGGCCGGGGATTGAATGACAGTATCTTTGTTAAAGAAAAAACTTAACCCGTTGTCATTTTAGGATTTTTGTAAAAGAACGGAGGCAATTCAAAACGTATTGTGACTGTATGTATGTACGTACACGTATACAAGTTGAATCGAATAAAACAAATTGATTGTTCTCTAGACTTTGTGCAGGGAAAAACGGAAGAGGAAATCAACATTTATAATACTTTTGTGTTTTCATTAGTTATTTTAAAATTGTAGACTCGTTGAGTTGAATCCTTTTATATATGTACATGTATATGTACATGTTCAACAACAAGAATACATACAACTTATGTAAGTGTCATTTATGAAAGTTAAACGATTGAATAAGAATCATAAAACTTCTCAAACACATCACTCACAGCAGTAGTGACGCCGCATGTACCTACATACTAAACCAAGGCTTTTCTTTGTATTTAATTCAAAGCTTGTTCATTATAAATCACTTCCAGCTCGTATAACTACTATCAGCTTTTTTATATAACGATATTTAAAGGCAATTGTAAAGCGGCGACCAACTTCCCCTATTAATTACCGAAATCGGTTTAAAGTAACCACGCCCCAAACAAAGCCAACAAAGCCACTGCTCGTTAAATATTTTTAACACAACTTTCTTTATTTCCATTATTCGCGGAGTTGAGCGGCCGCGGCGGTGAGGCGGTGTGCGGGGCCTGCGCTATGCTCGGCGCGGTGCTGACAGCACACCGCTCCGCATTCGGCACAGGGCGCAGTCTCGCCTGCACCCGGCGACACCAGACCGCACTGCAACTTTGTCTGAATCTCGAGGGTTATTCGATAACAATTATTAAGAGGTCCATTGTTATAATTCTAATAAAATAATGGAAATTATAAAACAATTAATGGAGTGGTTCTCAGAGGGTAGGTAGTTGCCGCAGTCAATGGGCGTCGTGTGGCGCCCCGGCGCGGCGTCCCCGCGGCCGCGTCCCGCTGGTCGCCACACAAAGGTCGCCATACGAACATTTGGCTTCCGATATCGATGGAGGGAAATTATTGATCTGTTCAAAGTATTGATTCACATTCACAGTATTTCTGGTGAATACGCAGCACACTGCGGACATGACTCGTACCTATTGAATTTGCTTGCATTTCCTTAGCCTCTATATTTTCATAAACTCCTAAAGCTCTTTACGATTATCATTTCAAAAAGCAGCCATGTTCTTACAACTCATTATAATATGTCTGACAGCAACGTGACATGATACTTTTGACAATCTCTTTATCTGAACTAACCCTTGCCATTGTTGAGGTTGTATCAAGTATAAGAGGCTGGAGGCGGGGGCGTATCAGTTTGTTTGTTTATCAGGTCCATGAGAGCAGCACAATGCAATTGTGAGGCACCTGCCTCCCTACCGGCTTATCCTTTACCGCCATTGTGAGCGCGTGGGAAACACTTAGATCTGCTGAGATTACGATTGTACGACACGGCGGTGCCTCTGTGAACCGCACAAACTATCGCTTATGTTACAACTTGCAAACACAACAATACTATTATAGAACTACATATCTCTTTGTCATTCCTACTAGGTGAGACAGAGACAGCATGGACTTCGTAATCTTATCTTTGGATGTTTTAGCGGGCATTAGCTCGCTGCATTACACTTTAGATGTATTGTTGACATATTGTTAGAGTTGATATATTTAATCCATTTATTTAACAACGTAGTAAACCTTTGCCCACATCTACTACAGCTTTGTATCAGATCAGCTATCTAAATTCTTTATCAGTTAAATAGGCAGTTATTTATTTATTTATCAAGCTTCTACATTATATGTATTATATTCTCGGTAATGTATATTTCAGTTATTTTATTTGCGTAGTTACAAAAGTATAATGCGTATGTGCATTTATTAATTTAATTTTTAACAAGCGTGTTTGTGAGATCTAGAGATTAACCATGTATGTGCAGTTGCAATCAGTTGCAACTCGCTCGGAACAAACGCAATGTTAGCAACAGACGGAACCAACCAGGCGATAGTAGCGGCCTCTGTGTAGGTCCTAGTGACCCGTGTCGTGCGTCACACAAGTTTGGTCGTCAGGAGATTAGGACTGCATTTGCGTCGCGACCACAACTTTTCAAAGTCCGCTAATCAGAGATGAGGAGTGGCGGCGGTGGGTCACGTGTCACGAGCGCGCGCGCGACCTGTTCTTGTTGTTTAAATTTAAATCGATCAGATTTAGGGTTGAGTTAATGATTGTTAAATTTAATTCTTGTGGGAAGAACGTTTGCCAAACAAAACAATAAATGGCACGAATTAAGGCTCGGAGCTCGCTACATCGTAGTCGCACACAGCTTTTTACTATATATTTATTCAATTTTTGCTGTTTAGCAATAAATAAACAACTCGATATCTCATTAGGCGTTTACAGGAGACGTGATGTTTGTTCGTACGTTCATACATAACACTGTTACAACTTAAAAAAATCCAGGTACGTTTTTTTTTCAGGCACATGAAAAAATAACACCCAGAAAAGTAATTGTAAAGCTACTCTATCAGGAACTTTATTAGCTGGATGTGAAACAAGCTCTGAATCGGTTTTATTTATACAATCCGCTTACTTATGTTCAAATAGTACAAAATAATTTGATACTGCAACATGACTGATTTCTTGGTTAACATAAAGAAACTTTACAATAAACTTAAACGCTCGCTGTAATCCGTCGACTTATTTCTAATACTTCAGATTATTATAATAGATATATATTAACACAATGTTTCAGTTGTAAATACAAATATATAATAGTATGTGAAGATCATTTAACGTAGGTACGAGATACGACAATTTTACATAGAAGTGAATTATTGATTCTTAGGAAAAAGTTTATAAAAACTTTGCCAGCGATTTCAATCAGATCTGTATCTAGAGGTGCGAGTGAGACAGGATGATGTTGTCTCTCTATCCCGCAGCTCTCGCTACTTTGCCTCGCGCAGGATCGCGTTATGCAACACCGCACTACGCCGATGAACATTTTGAGGCTTTCTAATAGTTGCACTCTTTACTAAATTATAGTTATATTAGCTGACGCTCACTTTCTTTCTTTCTTTCGCCGTCATAAGAATAATGTTTTGACATTATTTTTATTCACTGATAAATATTTATTATCCTTTCGCCATTTTTTACTAGAATATTCAGCACACAGATTCCATGATATTTGATGATTGGTGATTATGGAGAAACATTGATGTGTTGTTGCATGTGGCATACCGCCGTCCCCGCGCTTTACACCTCCTCCGCGACGTGTTAACTTGTGCAGGTGAATTATATGAAAAGTTGCGACACCGCGCTTCTCCGCTCCTGCTGTCCACAGACTGCTGACTGTGCTGACCGCTGACTGCTGACTGCAGACTGCTGACTGTGCTGACTGCTGACTGCTGACTGCTGACTGCTGACTGCAGACTGCTGACTGTGCTGACTGCTGACTGCTGACTGCGGTGCCGTGTCACACGCATATATAACTTTATATTAACATGACATCACATTAAACCCGAAAATGTTAAAGAAGTTGCCCTCGTACAAATTAATTTGAGCAGTAACTATTATTTATTTTTATTTATTTATTTGGTTCGTCAACAAAAGTACATGTGTTCTTATATACATTTTAGGCACTATTCAACAAGAGGTTTCAGGAAACATATAATTTCACTTACAGACAAACACAACATGTATAAAGTATTGGTGCATAAACAAAAAAATATTGAATAGTTAGTTGATGTTCGCCGCACAGTGCCAACACCATGCGACGCCTCCATCGTAAACTATTACTAACCTATGTATGTAAGATTCAGTTTGTCTTGAACACCCGCATTTGAGTGATGTTAACATTAAACACACAAATTCAGCGTATCTGCACTCAAAGACACAACACAATCCATTAGGAGACAATCAAAGGCTATGCCGGACCCACATGCAGCTCTGCAGCGAGCTGTGTCTGAAGACAAAGCGGCGGAGCTATTGTGTGTTATCTACAAGTCGATACTGCACACTGCACATTGCACACTGCACACTGCACACGGTCAGTCGGAGACGGATAACATCGCCTGACTTGTACAATGGTCAGTGCACATGAACAATCATGACGTCATCAAGCTGATCATCATTGGACAACTACACAAAGGTCTAATCTCAGATCGTCTTGTATCTAAAACTGTATCACAGTTGTATTGTTTTCTCCGAATGCCCTACCAAGTTAAAGCAAAACAATGAACTTAAGTGACACCTAAAAGTTGGTGAAAACCAAATTCTTACTAAGTGTCCCCTAAGTACTAGTTAAGGGAGCCGCACAATTTATGAGATTGTTGGTGAAAATGGACATGAGACATCGAGGAAAGATCAGTCTTTTACTGAAGTTCAGTTATTACAACCTACATTTTTAATAGATAGCTACATACTCGTATCTATACATCTAATAGTTTGTTATTTTTATTGAATAAATAAACATGGTAGAGATGGTCCTGCTCTATGTTATCTTATACTTCATCGGTTATTTTTTGACCGACATAACATTTGACAGAGTCTTTTGACACGATGAAAAATTCTCATGACTTTCAATCAACTGCCAGCTCTGAGATCTATTCAGTGAGTCACTGAGGGTGACGTTGCGGACACTTAAGCCCGCCGAGTGGACAGCGTGACGACGAAACAGCGGGACAACATGCGTCCTATACACGATCACCCCGAGCTATAGTCAAGTTAGTGCCGTTCCGCAGTTGTGCAACACTCGACGTGACAGCCAGCGTGACAGACGGCGCGGCGTTTAACATGATACCCGGCATGAAGTTTCGGGGCAGCCAGCGTGACAGCGTGACGTGAAAGTGGTGTTAAGGCTCACTACTAAGTGATTGGGCGGACTAGGAACAGGCAACATAGCGGTGGGTGCAGTGTTATAGGAATTTCAAATAATAGACTCGTGTGTTCGATATTTGTATTTATTTTTGTGTCGAGTCGCGGCGCAGCTCAGTACAAGTGAATACTAAGGCGTTGCGGCGCATGCGATGGGGCGGGGACACACCGCGCGCCGCGCCGACTCATTTTTTTACCAGCTAATGTTCTAGCAGCACTTTGTAGTATTTATTACACGTGTACATACATACATACATACAACACTAATCACAAACTAAAGATAAATCAAAAATAACACATTTTTCACATACATTATTCTCATATATAATATTTATTTCATTATTTATGGTAAAGCAAACTTACACAATGAATTTGTATATCTTTGAATGGCTACTATATAATATTTACACACACACGCACACAGAGACAACTGCAGCTTCATACTGAATACTGATACATGAAATGTCATCAACACTTGTAGACGTAGCTCACGCTCACTACCACTAGTTCCTCGTATCATAATCATATATATATATATATATATGTAGGTATCTGTAGTCTGTCTGCATTATTTACAAAGCGAATGATTCCACTGGGAATGTCATTACGTATTTATGTATATTTACATTTGTTGCTAAAATAATTTGAAATCTACGACTAAATATCACTACGCTATGTAACTATACAAACTGTTTTTCACTATTTTTTTTAATATGTTTACTTGTGTAAATATATGTCGAACGCATTTTACTTCACTACGACACTGCGTTCCTTATGTCCATGTTGCTCAATAAGTTTCAACAGTAAGAACAACGCACACAGGGCGAGCTGCGCGGGGGCAGGGGGCGCCCGAGCTAGTCGGAGAAGCCGTCGGTGTTGGTGTGGTCGGAGGCGGAGGCGGGCGAGGTGCCGGGCGAGGGCGATGGCGGAGGGCCGCGCGCGTACAGCTCGGCGGGCGGCAGGAAGGGCGTCAGGTAGTCCGGCGGGCGAAGCACGGCTGGCAGGTAACCAGTGCCGCTGTACGGGGGCGTCAGGAACCGCCGCGAAGGAGAGAACTTGAACCCTTGACCGGGTAATGGGGAGAAGGCGGACTTGGGCGGGAAGCCGGCGCAGGGCGCCTCCGCTCCCGGCTCGCCCAGCAGTGCCTCCATGGCGGCCAGGACGTCGCCGCGGCAACGCGCCAGCACACCCTCCACTTCGTGCCGGCTGCGGCGCGGGAATACCTTCAGCAGCACGCCCACCGGCGACTTGTGGCCGCCGCCCTCCTCGGCCGGTGCACCCCCCAGACCTCCCGCGCCCGGCGAGGCCCGCCGCGGCCGGTAGCCGTACGCGATCTCCGGTGCGTCCCACTTGTCATCATGCTCGCGCTTGACGCGCATGTCGTCTGCTCGCCCCTTCATGGAGAGATTCTCCGGAGTGAGCGAGCTCTCCGGCTGCTCCTCGAGCTCCTCCTCCACGTCGAGATCGCGCTCGGAGGGTGCGGGAGAGGGGCATGGCGAGGGCGAGTGAGGGGGCGGCGGGGACGCGGGCGCGGGCGTGCGCTGGTCGCGGGGGCTGTGAGCGGCGGGCGGCGGGCTGCAGTGCTCCGACAGCCGGGCGCGCTTCTGAACTGTTGGCAAAATAAAAAACATTACAACATGACAATGAAAACACAGTAGCAGACTAACTCTACGACATTCATTACCCAGCGTTAATGACATTCTATATTCAAATATTACGTTTTTAATGTCTGTTTGACTAAAACAATATTTTTCTCACAATGAACAATTTCTGAATGCTTTAATTCACTACGTGTGTGAGTATCGATAGCAATTGTTTTATTGTATACGTCCCCCCGGGGCCCGGGGTGGTGCGGGGTGAGGGCGGGGCGGGCCCCCGGGGCCCGGGGTGAGGGCGGGGCGGGTGGCGGGGGCGGGGGCGCCACTCATTGTGCTACGAGCAATTAGAAAGCGCGGCGTTTTCAGTCGCTTGTGAGAATTTAATGGCCCAAGTTATTGTTGTTTCAGCCTCGTCTCCCTCCCCGCACACCCCGCACACACCTCGCCCTCCCCGCCACAGGCTCGCGTGTGCATCGTATTTATGAAATGAAGCCGAAGCACTTGTAGCCTGTAGCCTGCAGCCGGCGCGACCACCGCACGTAGCAGTGGGGGCGCTGAGCTCGCAGTACTGGTCTACTGTCTACCACTGACTGTGACTTCAGGACTCACTCACTTAGTAGCGATGCAATAATAATGGATATAGTTGGTATGCTAGACTGGGTACCAACCCCCGGCCGGTACTGGTTACCAACGCCTAGCGTAAATACTCAGAGGCCGCCGGCCAAGACCGACAAGGAGAAGAAAGCTTCAAATGGTTATAACTTCACATTAACTGAAGTAAAGAATAGTGAATACAACATTATGTACAACTATTATATACTCTATGATTTGTATAATAAGTGTTTGGTGTAAAGACTGCAAAGTGTTCTGTACTTTGCGGATAATCGTAAATACCATTCTCCGTCTCTTGTAGGAGTAGTTAACAAGTGAATCAAAACAGAGAAAAAGTGCTCTTCCTGTGGTAGAATTTTCACATTCGTAAAGAGCTTCGTTTGTAAAAGCACATTAATATTTAAACTGCATATGTAAATCATTATCATGACAATGACAATAACACAGGAGCACATAATGTGCTGTCAGAGACGTGGACGAGGCCGCATTGTGCGCTGGCCTGCCGGCGTGTCGGCGTGTCGGCGTGTCGGCATGTCGGCGTGTCGGCATGTCGGTGTCGGTGCATGAATTATGTCGCCGCGTAATGCGTCTGCAACAGCTGATTGCCGGACATTGTCTGCGCGGAAATTATCGCTCGATTAAACAATTACACCGATGATTGCTTATGACATCACAAACATAATTCACAATAATTTGTCTTTTATTTCTCTTCATTGAAATACCATCTCTGTAACGTAAAATATTCAATACTGTATACCGTCATACAGAATACGCTTCTGTGTAAATGAGCGGGATTTTAGATATTATCTGCGCTAACAAACAAACATGTTTGATGCATCAATACATTGTTGTGAACATCCTCCTCCTCCTCCTCTCACACAACAATAATTCCATACAGAGTCCATTCAATGAATGAACACTAGAGAAAAAAACAAATATATTTATTTGCTTATTAAAAAGCGGCCATGTTGAGAGAGCTGTGCACAATTATATTAATATAAACATAACACAAAGCGGGCAGATGTGCCGCCATACAAATATAATACAACGCATTGCGTCTCGCTCACTCCCTCCATACAATTACATTCAAAATGGCCAGCATTTCCTCCGCACGAACATTGAATCAGTATTGTTGACTGAATAAATAGAAAAGAGTATTATTTTAATGAACTTTTAGTTTGCATTACATTGAGCGAGGGGTGCGCGGGGGGCGCGGCGACCACTGTGCCGGGCTGGATGTGTGCGTTTGCGCATAAAAAAGTATTTGGTCGCGGCCTCAACAATAACAAGAACCTTTTAAGATTCTTGTGTTTTATTTTATTTCTTTGTAATAATGTTTAAATACAGCATATTTTAAACATATTGCTGTTAGTTCAATCTGGTTCTTTTCGCTGTCGCATTTATTATAAAAGCTTTAAAAGTGTGGTTGAAGAAAAATCTATTGAAACTTGAAGCGACTTCACTACTTATATGTTCTCCTTGTGATTTTGTGAGTGCAATATTAAATTGTTGTTTCTCCTCTTACACACAGACACACGAGAATGTAAACGTAAAGTGATTTAAACAAAATTATATATATTATGTATTTGACAAATCTCACACCACGTCTTTAATTACTGACACGAACAGACTCCGTTTACACGCAGTAATACAGTTTGATGGCTGATTTGTGCTATTTGAATACATATAAATAATCAGGTGACCACTGATGTCACGTAATGTATGTCAGTGTAGCGATGAGAGGTGAGAAACTTCTGGGGGAGAACGTGTGCTGAGGTCAGCACATACCTATTAGCGGAACGTCGCGTCTCACTGTGTACGTGTAGGCCAGGCCTGTAGGGAGATGAAAGGAGGTGGGGGGGAGGGTTGTGGAAGGTGCAATAAATCTACAACACAATGCCGGCGCCCGGCGCTGCCCGCAGTGTCGCGGAGTGTCGCGGTGTGTCGCCGCTTTGTGCGGGAGATATAGTGTGTCCTGCGGCTGAAGGCGCCCTCTGCCGCCATTGTGTTACACTACACAACCCGCTTGGCCGTAGCTAGCGACCCTATCTCGAGATAACCTTGGTGATTTTATGCCAGTACAGTATAGTAGCGCTGCCCTGTCATGGACTGTTTTGGCCCACTGGCGCCAGTTAGAGTTTATATTATGCTAGTTGTATGCCAGCGCTACTTTAAATCAGGCATTAGACAAGAAATTTCACCGATTTCTTTATTTATCAGTCGACTTTAGTAACTACACTAAAAGACACGCTCTGACAATTCCAAATAAGACGTTTAAATTAACGGATGACTAGATGATACTAGATATAATAATATTCGCTATGGTACATACAGCCGCCATCTTCACTCTCACTGAGGTGTTATAATAAACATTAATACGCATAATATGTTAATACAATTTTCTATATTGAAAACTTGTTCTCTATTGCTAAATAACTTTAGAGAAGGTCACATCAGTACCTACACTTAGGTAGCACACATCTCGATGGTTGCACAACGCAGCAGTGGCTGGGGCGCGGGCGGGGTGCGGGCGGGGCGCGGGCGGGGTGCAAATAGAAAACGACAAGGTTTTTATGTGAGAACATTTAACTTTTGTGAAACTCGTCACTCGTCAGAAATATTCCAACTCAAAGACTCGTACAGTTAATAATGTAAACCAACAAAGTGAATAATTATGAACGTGCTACGAACAAAAAGTATAGCAAGTAGAAACGGTCGGAGAATAAATAATGAACAATTTAATTAAAAATATAGAAGCACTCGAGAAAAACAAAAACAAATCCCCGCGCGGACACAAGCGGAGCGGCGCGGGGTGTGGCGGGGTGCGGCGGGAGGAGCGAGGTGGAGGTGCAGCAGAGTACAGGAGGAGGTGGAGTGGCGGCGGCACGCTAAAACTCTTAATTATAAGTGAACGGGCGAGGGGCAGTTAACGGCTAATTAGCCGACGCTTCGCTATTTAACTGTGGCTACAAACGAGCCGGTTATTTACGCGATACAAAGCCCCCGCCCTCCCGCGCCCTCTTCTGCGCCCTCTTCGCGATAATTACACTCCCGGGGCGGCTATTGAATTCTTTTCCTGGTAACGAGATCGCAGCGTTTATAATAGTTGTTAAAAATTGATGCGCTAATAGCTTACATTCAGCGTGTTGCTGACTCAACAACTAACATAATACACTTTTGTTATTAAGATTAAGTAAACAGATTTACCAGCTTCCGATTACATTTAGAGACAAATATAACAAGTACAAGTAAACGACCAACATGTACGTAAACTGGTGCCATAGCCTGCATGGCGACTGCAAAAGCACAACAAAAAGAGAAACAACAAGAGGGCGAGCCACGCTCTCCTCTCTCAGCTCTCTGCTCCCAATACTCCTCTCTGCGCTGAGCGCTCTCTGTACTTTTTTGTGTTTCATTGAGTCCCGATTGCTTTGCCGCGTTTGATGTCCGCCGCAGCGTGTCAGAGAATAATAAAAAACAACTGTCCAAAATAAAGGTTACCATTAGAACAGTTTTGTTTGTTTATTGCAGTTGTACGTTCGCCGGCGCTGGCCAGCGGTGAGGCGGTGAGGCGGTGAGGTGAGCGGCGACAAGGAGAGCAGTAACAACAGACGCCAGAGGACTCTACACTTAGTATAATTTGGTTGACATCAACATGATAGAAAAATTGTTCCGCTTCTGATAGCCACTCACCCTGTAAGAGCAACGTCAACAGGGAACCTCTATCGGGGACTCATACGTTTGTTTTGTTATTGTAATTGTATGAAATAAAACGTATTTATTATTAGATGGATATAAACAAAATAACAATAGATGAATGCAGCCCCACATTAGTGCAATAGGCTCACAGTCACAAGATATTTAGCAAAGTTGATTACAGCGCGGACAAAGCCGCGGCGCGGCGCGTGTTCTCCTCCTCCCCTCATCCGCACCTCTCCCCCCCTCACTAAACGCACTCGCCTCAGATATTCGCACCTACAATCTACAATAGGGTTGACAAATTACCCAACAAATAAATACAATTATAATATGAAGTACCTTTTGTATTTAATTTGAGTGTTTGAATAAAAGAGTGGTGTGAATGACAATTGTGTTTTATATGTACGAGTACATACATATCGCTGGAATCATTTGATCTTTGGAGCTATGAACTGTACTAATTTTTTATTAGAATGTAAAGTAATAGCGTGTGAACAAGAGAAATAAAATGATATTTTAACAATTATTATTTGCATAAAATTAAAGGAAAATGTGAATGCGGAGACAATGACTGATCACAACAGAAAGCTATTAACATGATAAAAGTCTAAAGTTACAAATTAACGGAATTGTTTTTGAAAAATAATGAACAACAAGAAGATAATTCAACTCGTACTCGATACTCTCACATATTTTGAACGCATTACTAGTTTCAATCTTTTACTAAAGAAGATCCACTTTAAATGGATTAAATAGATTATTTTAATAAATTTACTTCTAAAGCGTTAATTACGTTTATGAAGTGACAGCCCTGTGAGGCAGGAGGAGGCAGGGGTCGTATGATTGCATTGCAATAGAATACTAATTCGTGAATAGAATGCGTAACCCCGCGCTCCCAGCTGACAGCTTGTACCTCGCTGCGTTTCCACTGCACTCGAAACTCGACACTATTCCCCCCACATAAACTCTCAAAGCGGACAAAATTCATTCTATAATGAAATAGCCCAACAATTGGTTTTATTGTTACCACCCGTCGATTTAAAGTTACGGCGCTACGTAGACTTTAAAGCGACGCTTTCATTGAATTTAAACTTTATGTCTCTTGTAATATGTTCACAGATGGTTTGTCAGATGGATTACTAAATAATACGTCGTGTCGGCGGCAGCATCAGCAGCAGTAGGGTTGTCGCGCGGTGCGTGCCGCAGCCACGTTATATTAATTTTTGAACCCACTCATTGATCTATTGGAAGGGATTAGCGGAGCAAACAAATTAATTTGGCTCGAGCGGGGGGAGAGGGGGTTGGAGGGGAGGGCGCACCGACTTGTTATTAATTTATTTATTTGTAGTGTATCCAGGCGGCCGCCGCGCGCACAGAACACGAGAGCTTTTGTTCTGCTCCACATTGTATGAGGTGCAATTGTTCACTAGATTGGCTCCCCCGCCCCACCCCGCACAGCCTCACTGCAGGCCTGGGAGATTGTTCTCATTCCAGTACGCTAGACTCGGCCTTTACGAATTTAAAAATAAAATTATTATACTTATTCTTATCTTATTCTTATTATGATCTGAAGTCCGATTCCCAAGCACGTATACTTCTTCATTAATTAATTAGGTAAATATGTTGCAAATCACATCTGTACAACGAATAAAATGCCTCAACCTAATTGCTGTGCAATCTTATCAATGGTTGATTTAGATTTAGTTACCAGCAAGAGTCACTTCCTTGTCTTACATTCTAAAGTGAACAACAAAACCAAACCAATAACATGTTTAATCACTAAGCCGTAATTAATTACAAAGGTGACAAATGGATGTTCCCGGCAGCGCCGGCGGCGGCAGCAGCGGGACACTACGCGGACATGTCAGGCAGGAAAAATAGATAAGTACTAACAAAGATTATAATAAGATGTATACGATAAAGAAAGTCGGGTATCCTAATAAGTTAAAAACTTTTTTTTTATCTTAAAAGTTACTTGAGTGAGGGAGTTGCAGAGACAACATCACAACCCCGGCCGCAGCGGCAGGTCTTCGCGTCACCCGATACCGCTGAACTAATCAATTTCAATAAAAAAAATCCCCGCGCATTCGCGATCGCACCGTTTTAATAAAAATCTGAGAAATCTTACAAGACAGAGGCTCGCGTTACTCCTCCGCAGCTCCGATACTCACTGCCGAGTGCCGGCATGTATCGCTTTCAACATTACAAAGGGGAAAAAATCAAACAAACTGATACTGGAAGAGACATCTGCAATCAAATATACAACTCCGCTTTTGGTATATCAAATGTTATCAACATTTTTGTTATCGTAGGTCGGGGACATGAAATAAAGGATATATGTACATCAGTAACTTAAAAATAAAAAAAATAGAAGTAATCATTACTTTGTACCTTTAACAGATGCAATTAGCAGAACTATTTTCAGTCGAAGTTATCACATTAGAACGGCAGAAGACCATGAAAAAGCTTGCACAATTGGATACGCTATCAGCGCAGTCTGCTGATGATGCCAAAGGCAGATATGATCAGTTGCTTTAGGCAATGTCTCTTAGTAAGCAACGACGCGGTGGTGTCTAGTGTCCTGGTCACTTCCAGCATCTGTATCTCCTCGTGGCACATATCAAACGCAGATCTCAACATCGAGTCCCGCCTCGATTACTAAGCCATTACCTCGTCCACGCGCGCCCGACTGCCGTGAGGGCTCTCCATGTAAACACACCACCGCACAAACTATAACATGCCTTATCGCCTATGCAACACGACTTCAAATTCAATTACCACATTGATAAAATTAACAACGCAATCTACAAAGCATTTTCAATTTTATAACCACACGTTAAAGTTGATAATCGATGGACAAGAGTCAGATTTAAATGATATCGACAGGGTTGCGTCGAGTTTTCCTTGTGATTTCAATAAACTGTGGTCAAATATCGAATAAAAAGTATTGAATTGGCTCTCGCACACGCACACACACACACGCACACACGCACACACACGCAGACACACAATAGCACAATTTGTTTAGAAACATCTCGTTATATCGAAATGATCCAAACAACTCTTCAGATTCGTTACTCACGCCCCCCCCTCCCCCCCCAGCACTCGGCTGTCGGTGTGATGGTAACTTGAGTATCTTGGAAATAACAATTTGTTTTCACAAGTATTTTATTTGTGTTGTTATTATATAATAGAAAATCGAGTTTATTATTTCAAAGTGAAATAAAAAAAAATAATGCAACATGAAAAATATGCGTTTTGTATCACGACTCCAGCTAGTTGGAGTAGTAGATAAAACAACTTGTTTTCTTTATATTTTTATGTTTCAAACCGTAATTTTGAGGTTAAATAATTTAATGAAAGCAAAGACTTGATCGACATTAAAATAAAATTCAGCCATAGCCGACATAAAAATTTACTGAAAAAACAACGCGAAAAAATATTCTAGCCGTTCGGTAATTAAATTTTAAACGAGAGCAAAACTAAAACTCGAAATATGATTCTACTAAAAACGTTTCGCATCTCATCTCATCGCATCGCATCGAATGGACTCAACCCTTGAAATGTTCCATTCAGTCGCGAGAACATCGTTATACCATTTTATACAATGAAAAGTGAGGTCGCATCCTACGCTGACCTTAAGTGGACACGAGATGACCGATATGTTTGCCCTCGAGTGCGAGCGGGACGGACGTATACACACGAGAGCCCACTTCACACATAAATGGTATCGGATTCGTGCAAGGGAGATGCGAGTAGCGATCTCAGATACGAGGGAAAGAGATGAGAAAACTGGAGTGGTTCGATGGCGCACTCGATCCTCAGATGTTTAAAGGAACGAGATCAAAAATGTGTACAGAGCTTTAATAAAATAAATGTCAGTGTACAGTGGCTGAGGCGGTGGCTGAGGCTGGTGGCTGCATGGGCGCGGGGCCTTTGCCTCACATTGTTAGCGACAAGTGTAGTCTGCTATTGGAGAGGTTTCTCTCTGACAGCGAATACACGTTATAAAATAAATTGTAAACTATTTCTTAGTCAACATTGCAGATGGGTTTCCCTCGTAAAGTGTTCACTAAAGTTTCCTACAAATTGTAAATTATGTTATGAAATTTTACGTAGGATGCTTTTTTGCGTAACAGCATTTGGTTGCAGCACGTTATACCCATATTTCTATAGATATTCTCACTCAGCGATGAATCTAACTTTATACTTTAATTAAAAAATGTTTAATGTAAGTTATTGAATTGTAAAATGTAATTAATTCGAGTGTCACAAGTGGCCGCAGAGAGCAGTGATCAAGCCGCAAGTGGCAGAAGACACGCGCCGCTCCTGCCCCTCGCGAGCCCTCGCAAGCCCTCGCAAGCCCTCGCATGATAAATACAAAGCCGTCGATTTAACAGACAGCGATATGATATTAAATAACGTGGCCGCCGACACCCCGACCAGGTGACGTCACAATGCGGTCAGTCAACAGACATACTTTATGTCATAAACATAGATACGCAACGCAACAAGCGGAACAATCAGCACATTAATTTGTCTTTTCAAATTTAATTTGAAAATTGTGTTACAACGTCTGTGTTTTCACAACATGTTACATAAGTGTATTGTAGCAAAATGTATAGTTCAAATAGCTTATGTTGCGAAAAAGTAAAAAAGGAAGAAAACAAACAGTAAGAGACTGTGTAATAAATGTTTTAGCACACGTTTGTCACCATTACGACTGCAAACTCAATGCAATGATCATAATCAGTTGGGAGCAGGTCGTTGCGGGCCGCTGTGTGTCGGAATGTCTGCGGAAACTATCACTATATCCACCCCGAGCACAGCGGCCGCGTGCCAACACGACACAATATCTGTTCCCGGTCTCACACCCAAGACATAGGAGCGAGCGATTTTATGATACATTTCTCACGCCCACAATGTCGTCTGCGTGGAATTAGAAATGAATCCGTAACCCGCGCGATATTCTAGTTTGTAATCTATCTCAAATTCAAACAGCCGTTCTTATGTAATGTGCTAGCAACCAAACTTTCGAATTCATAGGAAAGTAAGTGGTAAGATTAACAATTGCTCTAACCAATATTATAACTGCCAATATAGTTATGTTGTTACAATTTCCAGACACAACAGATCAATAAAACAAGGTAACGCACTTCTCTATACACATTGACGTACTATTTGATGTAAACTTTTTATTTTAAATACTGGATCCGTATCAGTGTATGTCTTAGAGTGCGTTGAGGCGGGGAGAGGGCGGGGGCGGTCACATTCTTGCAGTAATGTCGGCGACAATGCGGCGGTGTCACTTCATATTGCTTCATATCTGATGAGGGAGACATTTTATGTGCACTAATATAATGTGCGTGAAGACGACGACACGAGCCTTGCTACTACTTGCTAACCTACGAAATAAGTGCTACGACAAATAACACTTACGCATGAAATTTATAAGTGAAATTAGTAAGTATATACCAATTAAGTTTTATACATTGGAAGAAAACGACGAAATCATTGTCATATCGTGACATTGAATCAACGACCATAGCATAAAGAGTTCGAATGCGGTGACGCGGTTACCGACGTCACGCGACGTCAGCGGCAACTTTTCACAGGGAAGGGGCTCCATCAGCTTGTGTTATTACATTAAAGTACATAAGAGCACAAGCCTCAAACAGGGTGTCAACTCAACACCGCGCCCCGCTCCTCTCACCCCGCACCCCTCACCCCGCACCTCGCGACACTTAGCATTGCTAAGAGAAAACCACTCGACGTTGCTCGCTTGGGAAATAAAACTGTGATTCAGTAATCAAAATAATTAACAGATTGATGTTTGCATCCTTTGTGTCGGAAAACCCATTACATGGTAATGTCAGCGGACTGCTCCGGGCAAGCATACGAGACGCATTCGCAATGCGTTTAGATCCAATTTCATCGCTACATATTTTATAGCGTAGAAGTAAAGGGACAGGGCTTATTCGGCAGCTTTAAAAGGTATTCAGAAAAGACATTGACAGCATCGTCATCGTTGACCCATTTGACCGTTATATTGAAAGTGATTTGGTCGCCGTTTTGCCTTTTTAAAACTTACAAATCTTCAAACAGAAGCTATGATATACTTTAGACACGAAAATCTATCATAAATATTGTAGTTTGTCGACAGTGTATTTGTGTTGTTTCTCAGGTCGGCAAGCACGTCACGGAGCCGCGTCGGCGACTCACTCAACTTAAACACGTTCAAAAGCTAAAAACAGCCGAAAAGCAAAGAAATAAAAAATGTCTGAACATTTCCACGAGTGCGGGGGCTTTCTCTTAATTAATTGAGCGCGGCGCCCATTAGTCGGTTAAATGTATTACAGTCTTAACTTGTGAATTAACCTGCGGTGCGGCCGCGCGCCGGCAATTACCGCGCGCGCCCCAGCCCCGGCCCCAGCCACGACTGTAGCCAGCGGCGGCCCACTCGCACCCGGCGACACGACCACGACACGACATACAAATAGCTCACAACACAATATCCGTTCCTTTCAGATGGCAACAAAACAGTCGAAGATTCCAGTAAACAAATGTTAACCTGTTGAGCGATACTAAAAAAATCGTAGCAAGTGCGCTAAGAATGTTGGAAGGCATTCTTTTGGGGAATGTTTGTCATATATTTAGGCGTTTATATATCGTGTCGTCGCCGTGCAGCACGCGTTGCCCCGGCTGCGTCGCGGCGGTGTGGCGGCGGTGTGGCGGCGAGGCGGCGAGGCGCGGCGAGGGCGTGACGCTCACAGCGCCGCCGCGACCTCGCTCTTGTGCACTCTGTAGCTTTTTTCTGTGCACCAACTGGTTTTGTTTGTGCCCACACCTTTATGTGGTAAGTAGACGCCGCTTTGTCTACGCGCGATGTAGACTTTTGCTAAGAAACTCGCTCGACGCTAAACTTAATTGTATAAAAGCAAACACGACTTGCATACACACGTGCAATTTAACAACGTTTGTATAATTCCTTCTATTGAGCGGCGACGTAATGTTGTAGAAATAGTAGAGGCAGGTATGTTGAAGAAACATTAACAGCAGCAACGCTTTAAACATTTCACTCCGCTCGTTCGCCGCTCTAACAAACAAGTGTCGCTATTGAGGCGGCCCGAAACGAACAAATTAATTGGACTCGGAATTCCGATCGGACTCGAAACTTTATAACAAGCGAGGCCATCGTCTGCGCGACGAGTGCTGAGGCAGACAATGCCTCCGAGAGGCAAGGCGCGAGGCGCCTCACGCCTCTCCAATGCTTTCTAGAGAGACGAGCACGAGCACCGATGCTGATGTTTTTTGTGCCTGTTCAACTACTAGTCCTGCTCTGGAGGTAATGACAACTAAAAGATGATAAAACCGGCATCTCAAATACGGCGATAGACATTTTTTGCAACTCCGAATGTGGCGCGTATTTTTGTGTATTAATGATCTTTATAAGTAGATAATACCTTTATTTGATTTCTTAATAACAAGTAAAGCCGCTTACTGACGACACTCACGTAACAAATTCCACGAATCGTTTTGTTAGCATTCAAAATTAAAACCGAAAAGATAAATAAATTTAATTTTTTTTAATGGAATAATAACCACTTCTATTTATAATATTATTAGTCCATATTATTCTCAAACCAGACACAATGTCAACAACATGTGGATGCGGCCGGCGTTTGCCAAAAAAAAAGCCACACGGACATTTAAATTTAAATTTTCCTTGTTCTCGCGCCGATCTCGATTAATTGATAGATTTTTGTCGAAGGGAGAAATAAGAAAGCTTTTTTTACTCTTTTGAGTTGAGATTAGTGGCGGTAGGGCGTCGTCAGCCGGCGCTGGCGGGGATGGCTGTACAATGTAAACAGCAGACCTCACCGCTCGTTAGATTTTAATTACATTGCCCACTTCACTGCCATCGGAAAAATAACTGATGCAAAATGGTAGGGAAATTTGTTCCAGATTTTAATTGTTCCTTAATTCTTGTTCTGATTCATATATTTACATAGATATAACATTAGTTGGGCACGGAGAAGTCCTTTATTCAAATGAATCGGTTTGTGAAACCTAACTCGTAACTTTTGTTGTGATACAAGCATCGCACTCTGTTCATTGCCGCTTATGTTCTACAATACCGGAACATCATGAAACAAAGAGAGAGTAAATAGTTTCGCTTACCAGGCGAGTCATCGGGCAGGTCTGTGTAGTGGTGCGGGTGCGCGCCGGGGGGTGCGGTGGGCGCGGCGGGCTGCGGCGGAGGTGCACCATACAGCAGGTTCAGCTCGCGCGCCTCGTTCTCCTCCTGCGCCTGCTGCCGCCGCAACGCCACCTGCACATGTCACGTCACGTCACGCCTGACTGCTGCCTGAGTAGCGTCAGTGTGACCAGTCAGTAGTTGCAGAAATTGAGTAGCAGTTACCTGCGCGGCCATGACCCGCTGGCGTTCCGCGATGAGCGTGCACTTGGCGCAGACGCAGTCCCGCCAGCGGCAGTAGCGCTTGTGCCCCTTGAGCGCGGACACGACGCCGTGGTTGCGGCACCGCGCGCACTTCGGCGTCCGCTGTAACATCAACAATATGTTACAACACCAGCACTATGTTACAATACAACAACACAGTGTTACTCATTATGAACGATGTTCATGTTCTTCAAATCACATGTGACAATATTTCTAGAGCAAGATATTCACCGCAGATGTTCAGTACATCCAGAGTTTATGTAAACTAAATCTAAGCAGCCCAGCGCCAGTAGTCGGGTGTTATCGCATCACAGCCGCTTGTTCAGCATCCGACAGCGTTTTGTTTGTGCACATCACCAGTGACGGAGAAAATTATCTTTCAATGATTTAACGGTGACATGAACTGTCTGCTAGTGCCACAAGACCGAGTATTATTGCAGGCAACTTTTAAAGTTGAACTTTCATTTGTGACTACTGCTTAACACACTTAAGAAAATTGTGTACAACAAATAGATATATAAATATTTACAATCAACGGATATGTAAAGTAAAAGCTGAGAAGGACTGTGTATGTTATATTGTTCCACTTCCGCCGCCGCCGGCCATTGCTCGACACACAACTCTCACCGCAACATTAATTAAACAAAACACTTTATGGATAATGTCCATCATTATCATCGAAAAAGCGACTAATTGCATTAAATCATGTTTTTGTAAAAAAGAAATATATTTACACTCTATATATTTCAAGACATCATCAAAAGATTCTTCAATTTCTTTGCACGTTCAAAAATAAACTGCAAAATCACTAGAATGTTTGACATCAAAGAATTAGAAGTTATATGATTCAAAACAAAAAAAGGTATCTTTATCCTTTCTCTATCCGAAAAAGGATGAAAAGTGTAGTTTACTACTAAACTATAAAATATTGTGCCACAAAGCATTTTTTTTATATCATAAGGTGGCAAACAAGCGAGCGGCCACCTGAAATCGCTGAAATAGCGAAGTGACCGTTGCCCATAGACATACGCAATTGCATATGCGTTGCCTACCTTTAATCGACGGAGGAGAGGATGCACAGAGAGAAAATATTTTCCCTTCCCATGCGTCCTCTCATCCGGAAAGTCCACTTTCACTTCCCATCCTTTCCTTATAAGAAAAAGTTTGGGAAGGGAAAGAGGACTATATTAGGCCTCCGGGACGCACACTCATCAGACGAAACGCGGAATTGCTTCCACTTCACACCTGTCTTCTGTGTGGTCGTGGTATTTCACCGGGCGAGCCGGGCCGATTCGTGCGAAGATGTTAAAGCGGGCTCTAGCACTGTTGCATGTTTGCATGGAATTAAAATTCATAAGCAAATCGCGGAGGCGACGGCGGCGCGCCCCTTCCGCAAAGAGCAACCGATACCCTACAACTGCAAACTGCGTTCTTTGTAGACTAATTACTGTGTTACAATATAATTACAGTGTTACACTTCAAGTTTATTGTAACAATATTGTGTTACAATAGACGAGAACGCGTTACATTATTTGATAACAATCCGCGCGATATGTAACACGACACCGCTCCGCTAGCAGACTGCTCAGAAACTATCCTTATACTGTAATTATGTTACAATACCAACAAAACATTGGGGAGTTACTATTCAAATAAATCATAAAAGTTACTTTGTAATAAAATTAATAAGTACCTGTATCAAATTCATTAAAAAAGGCACAAAAAAAATGTTAATAACCTTAGGTTAAGTTTAAACAATTTTATTGTTAAGGAAGCGAAAGTCAATAACCTTATTGAGTTCTAGCATTTGTCTGATGTTAATTGAGAATTATTTAAAATTTAAATAGATTTAATGAGCTAAAATAATAAATAGTTAGAAGAAGTTACTTAGCTTGTTGTTAATTTACTTGTCTTTGTAAGTTAAACATTTACTTAAATAAGCTGCATTTGTATGTAAATCATAATCAAGTTACATTTTTACTGTCAGAAACATTTTGACAAAAAGCTTGTTGATAACATCAATAATCATAGAAACTTATCATGAACACAAGCGAACTTTGAACAAAGCCTAAAATAAGAGGATATGAAGTGAAGCCAACGACATTTGGAGAAATGTACGCCCCCCACAAAACATCTTAGTCGTTTGTATATTTTTTTATTTAAATACTTGTCAATGTCCGTTTCAAAACACAAAAAACCTACAAATTTATAAGTTTAAATTTTCGGGAAAATCACCATCGGGAGAATTGGAAAATGTTTTTCTAACAAATGTGATATCTGTGTGTGTTATCACATTTTAAAAGTAAAACATCTAAACAATTTAACTAAACTGTAAAACCCCTAAGGTTTACCTTTACTTACAGGAACGCATTCAACATTTTTTAATGTTTTGATACATTTTTTTTAATTAGTTGACTTTTTTGTGAATTGTAAACAATTACAAGTTATTTGAGGTTTATATGAAAATGTTGTGTATTTGACTAGTTTTGTCCGTGTAGTCCGTGGTAGGTACAATCGGGGAATCTGACAGTGTTCTACATTGGAAGCTGCAGCTGTATGAATGCTTTCTACAGTATATCACGCCGATGAGGAGAGAACATCCAATAGGACGCAGCGCGGTGGTATCTGTACGAAAAAACATGGGTAGCTCAGTGGTACACTAATAATAGCTATTGGCTAAGCTATGGCGGAGGCTGTTTTTTTTTTTGTAAGTACAACACCGCGGATTTCCGTGAATGTACCTATTTAGGTATATTATTCTCAGAAAATAAGATATATAAAAAAAAATAATTTTAATTAATATTCATGTGAAAATATAAATCAAACGCTAAAAGCTCATGAAAGTTTTTGTAACTATTTTGAAATGTATAAAAATATTTTTTGATATCTCAATGTGAATGCTCGTGAGCGCGTGACGCGTGGAGGAACATTATCAACCTCCCACCTCCCACCTCCCATCTGATGCAAAATAACAAAAAAAACTATAAAAAAATACACTTGTATTTTTTTCTGACTTTTAACAAAGTTTCTGTTTTTCGTATTGGAAAAATTAAGAAAAGCCGTATGTATCATCGTACACGATGAATTATAAGTGAAGTAACCTGCTAGATATACTCGTTGCAAGTATAGTAACAATATATTTGCAAAATCTAGTCACTGAGTCCAAATGCTACTCAAAGTAACAGTCGGACATTACAACTGTGCCTTGCAACTTTCACAATGTTTACTGTAGGCTAACATTTTGATATGTACCTGGTATCGTTCTGAGGCACGCAGGAAAAAAGGCGGCAGCGCGGCCAGCACCGGGTGCTGCACCAGCTGCGACACGTCCACGCCGCTGCCCAGGGACATCTCCATCGCGCCTGACTCCGCACAGACCGCGTCTCACCGGTACCAGAGTCCGCTCGACACCGATCAGGCGCGCCTCGCACACATCACAACACAACAGACTCGGACTGCGACACTTGTGGTGAGGTCGCGGGCTCGCGGGTGTGCTAACGCGGCGGCAACTGTTGCGGTTGTTGCGAGCGTGCTGCCACTGTAGCGGGCCTGTTGCGACTGTAGCCGGGTGACGGCGGGCGGCGGGCGCGCTGCCACACTGTAGACACTGTAGCCGTCCCGCTCCTGCCGCGCCCGCCGCCCCCCCCCGCACCCTCCGCGCGACCCCCCGTACCCGCTACACTGCACTACACTTGTATCCGCGGGTTATATAAAGTGTAGAGTGCGCGGGCCAATGGGCGGCGCGCACTCGCCGCCCCCCGCCCGCCATTGGCCGAGCGCACAAAATTATAAAGGTGACTTTTTGGAGAACGAGTTTTTGTATTACAAAGCGCTATTGAATGAGGCACAAAAACACACAATTATGTTTGTTAGCGATCTCTTTTTGTGTCCATTGTTCGCCTTTGTCGCAGCTCTTGCTGGCGGCGGGCGGCGGGCGGCGGGCGGCAGGCGGCGGTCTATCGGCGGGTCGCTAGCGGCCGCGCCCGGCGCCGCCCGCCGCCCGATGCATATCCCATCCGTGTGAGCATTTATGTGACAGAAACTCATTAATGCTTTCACGCGACGAGATGGATCGAGTGATAACACTCTGTATGACACACAAAAGGTCATCAGTGCGCTTCGCTTCGCTCGTATCAAGTTAAAACATCTCAATTAATGCGACTCACATCTATTCAACACACAAAATGTACGGTCGTTATTCATTATCTGTAAACTTTACACGTACATAATGTATTTGTTCTTTCTATTATATAGTCTACATACAAAGGAAAATAATGTAGAGCGAAATATAGTCGTTATTTTTTTATATGAAGAAATGCAAAATACAGTCAAGCGATCGCGCTCGCAGGCGGAGACGCGGGAATAATGAATCGTATGTTCCTGTTGTCGTCTCTCGTATTATAATTCTAACAAAGTACAATATTTGTTCAACATGTTTTCCTTAACAAACAAATACAATATAGTAAATACCAGACAAAAACTTCGGTCACAACAACGACAGGTGACAATTTTGTCTCCAGCTTAGTCCTGCTTAATATGCTATACCATCAAGAGCTGACATAACATAGAGTAGAGTAGCGACCATAATCATTTATCATCATGTTGAATTTACTGTCACTCCTCCACAGTCCAGGCTGGTCTCATTTACCTCAAAGTGCGCTCCTCTAGAGATGTGATGTTACATGTGCCGTATTGTCGCCGCTTTTCCACGGTTTTCCCAACTCCGCGCAGATATTATATGTGTCATAACATTTGCTCAGCTCTCGATATATTATAACAACGAACATAAATGAAACTCCAATTGAGTCGAGCCTCGCGCCGTCGGGTCGCGGGTCGCGGGGGTGGTGGTGAGGAGGGGCGGAGAGGAGGACGAATTGAAATATTTCAATTTACTTGTCGCCGGGAATTCGATTTAAATTACAATGAGAGGCGACGCGCGGCCTCCGAGCGGGCGGGGGGTGCGCGGTGGCGAACGAGGGATGCGCGGGGGGCGCGCGGGGGGTGCGCGGGGGGTCGTGTAATTATTAATGTATAACTGAATGTCTGCGCGTATCGGAAATTAATAGCGATCGCTTATACAGGGTGTCAGCGATCGGGGGGTTTGTGCGGGCGGAGGTCAGGGGGTCCGGGGGGCGGCTTTGTTCCTGCAGCCACCCCCCGCTGCAGTTGACTATATCTGAGGTGATATTAATTAGGATGTTAGCAATTAGTTATAATAGCTGGTGCTCGAGTGACAGAACAGGTGGAAAATACTTGTCGCACATTCAGTTGATGACTTAATAAAAAGAAAAGAAATTGCAGTTCATTCTTCTTTATTTGAATTAACATTAAGCAATCAGGAATGCATACTGTATTGTTTTGAGATTAGCGCTATGTCAGTTATAACGAAAATGTACATTTTCACAATTCATGAAACATTACAAATATATATTAAATTATTGAACTGTAACGCTAATATTAGTGTATGAAGCGGCGGGCGCTGGGCGGCGGCAGGTGTG
>NW_013531079.1:4506279-4509072 GCF_000836235.2 Papilio xuthus | reverse complement strand
GAGGTCGCGGTTCAGGGGTCGGGCAGCGGGAGGGGAGCGAGGTCTCGTCTCAAATGAGAATTCCTCAGGCGGAGATCAATTCGCGAAATGTTCACATTTCGCAAACGTCTCAACTTGGAGTAGTGATGTGACACGACACGACTTATTCATCGATAACTGCAAGGATATATCATTTTATACCATTTCATAACACACTGGTACTGAGACAAACTCAGTTTTTTTGTAACTTCTCAGACACTATCGATAGCTTGAAAATATATTTTTTTGCATCAACATTTGCGTCAAAGCAGAAATGAATTTACTGTTTTCTGTTTGAACAAATAGTTTAAAATGGAACAGGTTATTGTACTAATTTGAAATGTTTACACAAATTATCAAACATAGAATATCTAATGGGTATCCACATTTTTGTATCGTCATTTACAAAAGTGAACAAACAGAAACTACTTTATCCATTAATGCTTTGTTTGCTTTTAACATAACTATTCGGAGACGAGGACGAGGTGATATTCTCTATTGAGACAGTCGCCGTGACGCAACACACATACGACAGTACACAGAAGCGAACGAACTTACTAATGAACTACCAGTTTGAGATGGTTCGTAAGATACGTCAGTTTCTATATGATGATGGTTTCTTTCAATATGATGGAAATATCAGAAGAAAAAAGAAAGAAAAAAAGCGGCAAACAGTCTATCGATACTTTGTGTGTACGAGCGCGGTCATGCCTGTCCTGGAGCACCGTGGGAGTGTAGCGGCATATCTTCGCAAAGCGTTAAAATGAAATGTTCGCAATTTGAATATAGTCCGTACCCCTCCCCCCCCCCCCCCCGCCCTCCCCCGTGACACCCCCGCCCCTCCCCCGGCTGGCCCCGAGCGCTTCTTGTTCTCGTTGTAATTGCTAAACTGTTTGCACTTTCTACTTGTAGAGTGTTTTTTCTCCAAGCACTTCGTGATGGAAGCAAATTAGTTTATTTTCTTTAATTGCAAAAATAATTGAACATTTCCGGAGCAATGTAAAGAGAGATTAAATTTGATTTGAACTTTATTGTAATTCACGTAGATATTTATTACAAGCATTAATTTGCATTCTCAGTACGTGCTTGTATTTAACCTAATTATTTTTGTCTTCATTTGACATTGATGTAGATTCTAAGAAAAACCTAAACACAAGTTATGATGTCGACCTAACATAATTCCTTAGCTTTGAACGTTGAAACTAATGGTGTCAATACTAATGTGATGGCTTGAGTCATATTCTCTATGTCTGTCTGCTTGTGAACGTGTTTGTCACAATGAAGTCACACCGCAGCGACCGTCTCATACTAATAAGCACTCAGTTAAAATATGTTTTCTTAGTAAGTTTATTGCAGTCTATAATAACATCGTATCACAACACAATGGGCGTCTCCACATCAAAGCTTTCGCTAAAAGTAACAAATGAAGAGTTCTCTTGCGGGAGTGAGACCCTCCCACCCGCGTAGACACTGTGTAGCCGTGTAGCTACGCGGTGGCTACGCAGAGGCTACGACAGGCAACAGTTGCGGGCGCTGGGGGGGGGGGCGTCGCGCGCCGCTATTGGTTGAAACAGTATTGCTACTGTAGCCTTCCGACGCCCTCAGACACACGCCCACACAACTACTGCCTACTGCAGACTGAACTCTGATTGATGGCAACTGCTGCCTGGTGCTGGTAGGTGGTGATGACACTCTCATAACATCTAACATCATCTCTGCTCACTACCAGCTCGTCCTAAGAGAAAGGAACTTGATCTCGGATACCTTATCTGTTTACTTTAATAGTCAGGTAAGTGAAAAGAGGTCAAAAAAAAACTGAAACATTTAGCGCTTTTAAAAATGTACAGCAAATATCGAATATCTGATTCGAAAACACAATACTTTATATAGTCAGTTCTCTGGACGTAGTTTTTGCTGTCGCTAGAGGATCTAAGACAAATGTCTGAAAATCGCCGCTGACTTCAGCAAACGACCCCCCCCCGCACCCAGCACCACCCCTCGCAGGCCCCACGGACACAACACAACAAACGACGCGATATCGCATGGACATGACTATTTCAAAACTAGTATTATATTATTTAGTTTTTATATTGTCTTAGTTTAGCGTAACTTAATTGAATGAACTTAACTTCTAAACAAACAGATTTAATATAAGTGTATTGATTTAATCACCATAACATTATTGTTATTAACAACATTACAACAGTCATTTTACTTGAATTATTTATTACGGTTTGATCTTAACATGCTCTAATTTCACCTAAAATATAAGGTTCCATCTTATCCATGTTAGTTTACGACTGTTTGTCGTCCGGCGGCAACTGACAAAGCTGACCAACACCATAATTTACAGACAGTGTGCCGCTGTGGTGGCTTGGCGCTGGCGGAGTGAGGCCGGTGGAGGCTTTGTGGAGACGACCCACACGCGCCTGTTCTTGACTTCAATATTCTGAGGGTAACGATATCAGAACAACTTTCAAATATATGTCAAACCTCAGCCCATTGTCAAATAAAATGTAAATAGAAAAAAATCCATAAGAGACGGACGAATTATAACCCTATGAAATTCAGAGGAAGACTACGAATCGAATGTTACTGCACTCGTGAAAATCAATTATATACTGTAGTCTCAAAGGTATGCATACATACAAACATACAACTAATCAGAACATCAGCACATTTCCCTCTTGTCAACCGTTGGCTTTAATTTTTTTTCATAATACCTTTAATTGTTATAATTAATAAGTAATCAGAGAAATATTTAAATTAAGACAT
>NW_013531079.1:4460701-4505919 GCF_000836235.2 Papilio xuthus | reverse complement strand
TTTTTTATCTATCCTTTTTCCACAATTCGGTAATTTTTATTATCCAGTGGCCTTTACAGCGCCATCCAGTTTTGAGCAGCGATAACAGTTGGTTTGTTAATATGCCATCGGATACTAGATGTCAGTAAAATCTAAAACAACTCATTCTGATATGGACGCAATGTTATTGCTATCCGCCAATAGATGGGGTTTCCTTTTATTTAAGTTCGTTTAATTTTTTTTGTACCTTTTTTTCAGCTTTATGACACTAGGTGGCATTAAGTAAAATTTTTTATAAAAATACAAGCCAAAACTTTAAATGTTAAATGTTAGCCACTATTAAAACTATCAAAACAGGTGCGTTGGAAGAGCTTGCGACGGTTTCTATATTATCATTATTTGGAAATATAACTTAAAAAATATTTCGTTTAGTTTTATGAGTTTTAACATATTCAGTTCTTTTTATTTCGTAATAGATGGCGCTAAAACAAAATTAAATTGTATTGAATTATTTTATTTTTATTTTACGTGATTTTATAGAATTATTTTTATACAGGTACGATTATATACTGTTTGTGTTCAAATCCCGAGGCTCAGATGCCCTTCGACTACATGTTGTATATAACTTTATAGAAATATGAAGACGACTACTTACCACCTCGTTCATTGCTTCGTCAGTCTGATCTGAGTGGAGTCAGAAGTCAATGGCTTAGTTTTTTATTATTTTTGAACTAGTTAGTTATGAGCTGCGCGTAGGAAGACTCGCGCGACTAGCCTAAATAAGCACTTATCTCGTTATAAATTTTTCTTCACTTTTGCCAACATATATTTGCTTTATGTTTTTAATACAATAACTTGAAGGCACTCAGCTTAATAAACCTAAGCGTAGATTACATATCTTTACATATTTATTTGTAATGGGGATATATTTTAAAGTAAGTATATTTTATACAGTTAAGCTGTAACACAATATTATTATAAAAAAAAAGTTCAATAAAATGTTATTACGAAATGTATTTGTTACAGAGTAGAGGCCCGAGGTCCCTGTCGTCTAGTGTCTAAGTTAGTAGCCGGCCTTAGTCCACCAGCTCGGAGTTCTTTCTAATGAAGTTCTTCTTGATGTAGACGTCGGGGTGCAACACGTCCTTACGTCCCTGCTCCTCCCCGCCGCCCGCGCCAGCTCCGCCGCCCTGCGTCTTTGTGAGGGAGCCGAGCAGGTTGAGGCTGGGCCCGCCGTGCTTGGCGTAGTCGATGCGCCAGACGGCGGGCGCGGCGGGCTCGCGCTTGTACGCGTAGTGCTGCTGCGACGGCGCCAGCGCCCCCGCCGGCAGCTCCACCGACAGCGAGCCCCGCTCCCCGCGCGCTCCCCGCTCGCCCCGCTCCCCGCGCTCGCCCGAGTACTCTCCTCGGAATTCGAGTTGGGCGCTGTGCGTCTTGTCCTTGTACTTCACCTTGTGCGGGTAGAACTTGCGCAGCTTCTTGCGCCCGAACACCGACGTGCGCTTGTTCTGTTTGCTCGACTTCTTTCCCTTCTCCTTCGACCAGTTTATACGCTCGGTCTTGAGCTTCTGTTTCTTGCGTCTCCGCCTCGTCTCGCCGTTATCGAAGTAGCCAGTGTTCTGGACCTGGAGAAAATTCGATAGATCCTCACTGTTGATGAGGGGGTACTCGGTCCTGCGGTTGTCGGGCTGCGTCGTCTTCTCGAGCGAAAGCTTCTTGTAGTTGATCTGCTGAATGGACTTCTCTATGAGGCGGCTGAGCGTGCGGTCCTGCGTGATAAGCCGGCAGGGAATGCTGGGGAAATTCTTGCAGAGCACGGACTGCATGACCGCCAAAACATGCGCGCCGCCCGCCGGCGTCGCCTGCACCACTTGGCTCGCCTGCATCACCACCGGCTCCAGCGACAGGTTATTGCTGTTGTCGCGCTGGAACTGCGACATCATCTTGTTCATGAGCGCGTTGTTGCGCAATATCTTGGCGCGGCAGAGCAGCGCGCACGCCAGTACCACCAGCACGTGCAGAGCCGTCGGAGCTCTCCACACTTGCATGGTTCTGATTTGTCTGTGAAATTCAATTTGCTAAGTGTGAGTGCAGCGAGTGCGCGGCGGCCGGCAGGGCGGGCTGCAGTTACGTCAGGCGGCGCGCTGGAGACATTTATATACTTGCCTAACTCATTGTATGGTCACAATGTTGTCAAAATATTTGAATAACAATTTACCAAACATTAGACGCATGTTATGATACGTCTCTTTGTTAAATGTAAAAGATGTTCAAAATATAATCTCTACATAACAGATGTACTCTTTTACATATATGTGTCAGTAGAGGTACATGTATCATACTGTAGAAAGTGAGTGAGTTTTACTTTGTACACGAAAGATACCATATTAACATTACTGAGCACTAAATTTATCTGACTACTTATTTAATAATTAACATCTTACCAGATCCGATTTGCTTGTAAAGACTACGTGCAGTCGTGTCCGTGCATAGAATACAAATTGCTGATGATCTTCATGAATGTGGAGTCTCTGCAATCAGAAGTTACATCTATAACCAAAATAAATACACATACCTTGTCGGTATACTTTATACCGAATTGAAGAGCAGCTCAGTATTGTTTCCTACCAAGTTGAGACTTCGGATCAATAAAAGAACAACACCGTAGCTGTTGTAACATGTCCAGTTGTAGCTTCTCGGTCGATTTAATACAAAAGAAAAAGAATGTAAGGAGATTAAAAGAAGACAAACACTTGCACGTTTGTGTGTAATCTTCATTTGTTTTGCTTACGTTAAGTCTGCAATTCTCATGTGGTGTCTGTTTTAGTGTTCATTTAGTATGAAAAATTTGCATTATGTGTCTCCCTTAATAAGCAATTAACAACTCTGAGAGCGGTTGTAATATAATAATGACTGCGGTTTACCTCAGCGATGCGACACGAATAAAATGTGGTGAACCCAGGCGTGGTGCAGCGCAGTGTTGCGGGGGCGAGTGGTCGAGTGCTGCAGCCACCGTGTTTGTGTGTGTTGTGTTGCAGGACGCGGCGGCGGCTGCGGCGTGCTCCGCGCTGTTTGTAAACACGCGGGGCTCGTGCTCGCTGCACCGGCCGCAGGCACGGACACCGCGCACCTGGCTTTACACTTCCAACACCTTGCACTATAATCATACTAATATTATAAATGCTAATGTTTGGATGGATGTTTGTTACTACGATCTTGATGAAATTTGACACAGATATAGAGAGTCTGGAATAATACAAAGGCTACAAATAAAGTATTTTTTTAATTCCGCACGGATAATCGCGGGCTAAAGCTATCTTATAAAATGAACAGTAAAAGATTTATGATCATGATTTGTGGTTCTATCTATCTTATTTTTCCTTGGAAATTATAGTCTTATATTTTTTAAGAGCGTTGTAAGAAAACAACCACAAAAATCGTTAAAAAAATAGTGTAACAACTATAATATTATTAGTTCCACCAGTGTAGTGGTTGCCGCACACCGTCCAGTCCGGCCCTGTTCTCAGTCACGTTGTTTAGTGACAATGTTTAGTGTTAGATAAGGTCCGGTCACCTCCCGCCACCTCCCGCCACCTTCCGCCGTGCGGAGATGCTGACGCCAGAGCTGCGACCAAACACAACATCCGCTGCCGTCAAATCGAACTGAAAGAAGTGATTATCAGTATATCAGATTTGTTTTTATAACCATGTTTGATCGACATGTACCGCAAAAATTCTAGTTCACAGTTCTAAATATTCATAACCCCAAAAATAAATATTGTTATACCGCTGTGTTGCTGCTTTATCTAGACATTTTTGAACGTAAAAAATCCATATTTGTAATAAAAAAGGAAACATTTATTAGGATATTATAGACACGGAGTTGAGTTTAACGCGCCATCTAGCAATGGTAATCAGTAACTTACTTATCGTTATTACCCACTAGATGGCAGTATATTTAAAAATATCGATAATAAATTTACCGTTGTCTAGTGTTAAATAACTTAAACAGAGCTATCTCTTGGTAACAATTTTCTTTATTCGTATCAGATTTCAAAAAATGATTGTTCTAAATTCGATTGTACGTTTCTTTGTTTACTTAATATAGACGTTTGTACGATCTTAAATAATGCAATGCCACTTGATATTAAGTACAGATGCAGTTATTCCGAACTCAGTCATACCAAAATGCGCGACCAATACAATTATTGTAAGAATTCCAAGGCATAGGCAACAATAGACAACCTCATATACACCGGTGACTACATATTTTAATATTATTCGTTTTTCTTGCAAAAGATGTGTACTAAATACACCGTGGATCGCGAAAATAAACCTGTCACATGAGTATTTGCGAAGTAGACATTGTTTTTACATTTCATTTATTTACTGTCTTAAAAGGATCGCAGCTTCAAATAGTAATTAAATATAATATTTGCTTGTCTGCGAAGCTCAGATCGATATGTGTCAGACGGCGTGGGTCTATGTTTGTGTTTGTCAACATGGCGGATGACGCATGCGCGGTGCGTCGCAGGCAATGGGCGGGGTGTGCGGGGGGTACGCGTGGCCGCCGCTCGGGCCGGCTGGTTTTCCCGCCACACAACTGTATTTTCCTTGTCCATTTGCAATTTAAGTCATTATCTTTATCTTGCCCTATGATATAACAGCTTTGCTCTATTTATGATAAATTAACTAGTTATGAGAATAACCCGACAACAAACTAAGAAACAGTCCTTATTTAAATACGATTTTTTTATCGCTTTTATCTTACTTGAATAGCCTATTAAACACAGCTCGACAGGCCTGTGTTTTTAAAAACATATTTTCATTAACAATTATGGGTCCGTTGAACTCAGGTGTATGATAATAATTAATCTATAGAGTACGACACAGACGCATGTGATGTGACCATACACGAATACATACAGGTTATTGATAGCCTTATTGGGCTCAAGGCAAGAGCATTCGCGAGCCAAAGCTATACCTCATCGTCTGCAAAGATAGTAAATAAATGTTGTTTTTATGTGACTACAATACTGATAACATTCCTTACTCATAATTACAAAATGCCTTTGTCTGTTATACAAGACAGTACTACAGTAAACTGCGCAGAAAAACTGAAAAAGTAAATTTAGTTATTCAACTCATATACTCGTATTGGAGAATGATCTCCAGATGGAAGGATAAATTATCACTTCGCTCTGTATATTATGATAACATAGATGTATATTATGAAAGGAGCTTGTTTGTTTATATGAGGACAGTGCGATGAATAACAAAACAGTAAGGTGTTATAGTTCTTTTCAAATATTTTGGCGGCCCAAGGTTATCGGCGCGCTGCTCTGTGCCTTCCAACCACATCCATAGAATTTTCACAAGGGCGTAGCAAGATGAGGGAGGATGGCAATGCGCAACGCGCCGATAACCTACGGCCGCCAAGATATTTGAAAAGAACAATACCTTTGCGGCTAGGATTAGAACTCTTAACCCATGACTCAGTGGACAATGAGGCTGGAAAACCTACATTACACATTACATCTTCTAAATAATGTTATTTCGTAATAAAATATCTTTTTACAACTAAAATAAAGTAGTTATAACTACTATAAAGAAACTAATTTTAATAGGTTAGGGAGTGATCACAACTCCAAGTATTTAAATTTGTTTTTTAAATAAATTCATGATGTAGAGAAATGACTAAACTGATAGCTCTACAATTAGATTATAAAGGGATTGAGAGTTCGTGAGAAGTAAATATATTGCGGTAGTCGATATTCAAGCAGCGCATTACAAATATATGTTATTTAATATTGTTATTCTATGAGATAGTTGGTATATTTGTCATGTAGATGTACAACCTTGCAGAAAAACGCATTGTAGTATCTTGATTGTGTTAAAAACCATTTACGTATAATAATATGATGTGTTTATGTAGGTTTTAAACAGTTTAATATATCCTAGACCTTTCCTTTAAAGATCAATTGCTTTCCTTCTTAATTAAATAAACATAATCTTTGAAAACAAATAAGGAGAAAATGGATGTATGTTATCAAACGCTGACCTTTAAATATAAACTTACTTAGAAATATAGCACAATAATATAAGTGATTACAAATATATGCAAGAATCATATCTTTCAGTTTTTATACTGAACTAGGTGTAAACAATTAATCGTGTCTACTGCTAATATATTCGTCATCTTAACTCACAACAAAAGAAAAAACACGATTCAAGTTTCAGGAAAAATTGTTAAAAAATATACATCGTATATAAGGTGGGCGCGCGTCCTGTCCGCCATTGTAATGACGACTCGCGCGATGTTCCGACGTGCGCTGCTAGTGATGTGCGCGCTGGCGACATGCCTCAGCGCAGGGGCGGACCATGACCACCATCATGGACATACCCATAAGCACAGCCCACACACAGGTCAGCAATATTACAACTAAAATAAATAAAACTGTTGTGAATTTTTCTATTTAGTGGATCTTGCTATGTTTAAATGAAAATTAAATGTTAATAATGGACGAAGCACTGTGTTATTTCTTTACTCGTAATAACAACTTGCTACAGGGGGGCCAGTGTTAGGGACCAGTGAAAATCCTGTAGCGATGACCCCGTCGGGCGCTATCCGAGGATCCATGATGCAGACAAGGAGGGGGCGGGCCTTTGAGGCCTACCGAGGCATCCGGTATGCCGAGCCTCCTGTCGGTGCTCTACGATTTCAAGTAAGTGAGACTACATTTGAGTCCAAAAATGAGCGTATAAATAAATAATTGAATGAGCAATTTTTATAATATAATGATATGTTCATTAGCCACCGAGAATGATTGAGAAATACGAGGGAGTAGTGGACGCTACGCAGGAGGGCCCTGCGTGCCCGCTGCCCGCGCCGCCCGGCTACTACCTGGACGAGGACTGCCTGCGCATCAATATCTACACGCCTAGCCATAAGAGGTATATGTGTAACTGTGCTTCCTACGTGACTTATATAAGGAGGACCGCTTCGTACCATTCGTTAGGATGCTAGCTAAGGAGGCACCACTTTCTCCTGCTTGTTTCTATTTTATGAAGGATGAACACCAAATACTAAAGTAGCATAAAGGGAGTAAGGAGGATTGAGATGTCAAGAGGAAAGGTTGTTGATTGTTAACTCAACTGAATTGTCGATCTTATTTGCAGCAAGGAGCCCCTGCCAGTGGTGTTCTACATCCACGCGGGTGGTTTCTACGCGTTCTCTGGTCGCGGAGACGTGGCGGGCCCGCACTACTTGCTCGACCGCGACATCGTCCTCGTTACCATCAACTACCGCCTCGGCACATTAGGTAGGTATTACGAAAACTAGTAACTTTACTCTACTCGGAAATCTCTTTGATATCTTCGCATAAAAGATAAATAAATGTATACGTCAAGGGAAGTTGTTTGACGACGTGTCTTTTAACTGCAAGTATCCTGGGTCAGGTTTCCTGAGTACAGGCGACGAGGTGGCACCGGGCAACAACGGGTTCAAGGACCAGGTGGCGGCGCTGCGCTGGGTGCGTCGCAACATCGCTGCGTTCGGCGGCGACCCCGACCTAGTAACCATTACCGGCTGCAGCGCGGGCTCCATCAGCGTCATGCTGCACATGATCTCACCAATGTCTAAGGGTTAGTTTATTAGGTTTGCAAACAAAGCAAACAGAACGTTCCTAACCTGTAAGTATTAATAATGTTTGACTTTTATTTGTGTATTATGTCGTAGGTCTATTCCACCGCGGAATATCAATGAGCGGGTCGCCCATAGTCCCCGGGCCAACGCCCACCGACCTTTTGCCCCTGGCCCGGCGGCAGGCCGAGCTCGTCGGCTGCCCCACGTCCCCTAACAGGGTAATGGTCGACTGCCTCAAGACCAAGCCGTGGAAGGAGCTCGGAGATTCTTTGAATGGATTCTACGTAAGCAAGCATTGAAAAATTATTTCAACAATCTATAAAAGCAAATGTTAAATTAGTACAATTGGTTATCACAAGAGATTTCTCCAATAAAAGAAGTTTATTACATGAACAGGAGTTCGGTTTCGACCCGGTGGCTATCTGGTGGCCCGTGATCGAACCGGATGTGGGTCAGGAGCGATTCTTGGCTATCGAGCCATCCGTTGCCATCCGCAAAGGCAGGATGCACGCTGTGCCGCACATCATCAGCCAGACTACAGACGAGTTCTTCTGGAAGGCCTTCAGTGCGTATTCACAATTCATGTCACTTCAAATTGTATAAATGCTACAACCAAATTGTTTTTTAAGATTCAAACGTGTAATCCTTTTTTTTAGCTATATTGAACAATCAGACTCTGTTGGACGGAATGAACAAGGAATGGGAGCGAATAGCACCCATTTCGCTGCAGGTCCCGCGGGAAGGCGCAACACCAAAGGTCAACCGGCTGCGTCAGGAGTACTTCGGGAACAGAACGTTGGTTAACGACACCGCCACCGCCAAAGCCCTCGGATACCTGTACGGTGACGCCATCGAGAGCTTCCCGGTACACAGGTTAGCATAAACAAGAATCTATTTTATAGATAGAGAGATACCAGGAAGATCATCATCAATTCTGAACACATGCCTGTAATTATAATACTAGGAACATTACACGAATAAGATGGCTACGAGACCTTTTTCCTTTTGTTAAGTTTCGATTTACATAAATTATTATCATTTAGGATGGCCAACCTGATGTGCCGACACTCCCCTTATCCCGTGTACTACTACGAATTCGCGTACGTCGGCAACCACAGCCACTACGAGGACCCCGTCACCAACAAGCCCACAGGTGAGCTTCTATTTGATGTTAAGTACACTCCTACTTATTAAACTAGCAATGTGTGGTGTGGTATTATTATTTGCTTGTATGATTGTGTCAGGCGCGGCGCACCACGATGACTTGATCTACCTGTTCTCACTGCGCTACCGGTTCCCGGACGTGCCCGCCACCGGCCCGGACGCTGACGTCGTCGACAAGATGACCGCAATTTGGTACACATTCGCAAAGACAGGGTATGCACAACATAACATCGCCCTTTTCACCGTTAATCTATTTTTAGTCATTTACTGCACATGTACCGTGTATACGCCAAACACTTACGACCATTAACATAAGATGTAATGAAACTGGAGCATTTAATGGGATTACTTTGTTATAGAGACCCGAACGCATACGGAGGTTTGGATCTGCCCGAGTTGAGCGGGCTGCACTGGCCCGCCATGACGCCTGACAAGCGCAACTACCTCAGGATAGACAGGACGCTCTCCATCCGCTCCAACCTCAAGGAAGAGCGGCTCAAAGTCTGGGAGGAGCTTTACCCTACTAAATATTGATTGTTATTTGTATCATAATTAGTTACGTTGAATAATAAACAAATTATTAAAAACTAATTGTATCTTTTTTCACACTATCTCAGATTAAACTATTATTTATAGTAAAGCAACTTTTTTTCTGTTAAATTTAATATGTATAATAATATAATTTTCGTACAAATCATATATCTTATCGCTCGATCAATTGATTCTATCTTCGATGTTACATAAAGAAAAATTTACTTTATCGTCTTAGACATAAAATATAATTTGTTTTGTTGTGTAATAAGAACGAAAGTCCTACAACTCGCCCTAACGCATGCGTCAAATTCACATTCTCGCCCTTAGTTAGTAGTGATGTATTTTATTATATCGATAAAGAAAAATACAATCTGAAAAGTAAATTTTATTAAAAATATCTTCGACTCGTCAGAGTAAATTGCCTACATCATTCCATACAATTGATGTCTTAAATAGCAATTTATCATATTTTTCTACCAAGATATTGTATGCCACCTGTGTTTTTACATCATTTACATAAGAACGTTGTGTATTTGTAATGCAATATACCGCTAGGATTCTGCTTCTCCGCATTAACTGGATGTGTTAAGGAGAAGCAAGTATAACATCGATATGGTGGCATGTGAGCGGTACTGTGCAGGGCATCACTGGCCGGGCAGCGATCGCGCCGCCGCCATGACACTCGCAGTCCGCGCGCCCCGCAGCGCCCCGCGTCCTGAGTTGCGCGTTGCCACAGCTCTACAATAATATAATTTCATAAATTAGCGGAGAAAACCGTGACCCGCTACGTACGTATCGATTCTATTTTTATTTATTAATAACGTACGTAACACAAGCAATAGCGCCTCGTCCTTGTTTTCTCTTGCTCCCGAACAATCTACATCTTCATTACGCTTTATATTCAATCTCCATAATTATATTTTATCTGTTAGTAACTAAACGGACAATTAATACTGTCTTCATGTTTTCCTTTTAGCTTTGTAATTTCGTGACCTTTACGCTAAGATTTTTTTCTCTACTTGTTCCAAAGTTAATGTTTTAATTTAATTTAATGTTTGTCGCACTGTACTTTGTCATTTTGTTCAAATTTGCCGCTGATTATACTGGATGTGGAGATTGTCATTGTAAAGGAAGTTTCGTGCTCGTGTGAAGTGCACGACACAAACCCAACGACGATGGCTTATTGAAGTTGCTCAATAATGTTGTTATGTGGTAGGTGACGTCACGCGCTGCGACCCGTGCTCTTTAGCGAGCGCCCCTGCCCCGGTGTCTGCTGCGACCCGCACTCTCCGCCACTGAACGCCCCTGGGAGCGCTAATACCGGAAATGGGAGGTGATTGTTAATGTTTTTTATTGTCCTTTTTTTATAAAGTTGCCAGTGTTTACATTTAAAATGATTTTCATTTTATTTTAACGTTGTGTTTTATCATAGTTATTGTCAGCTGATGCGAAATGTCTGATGGCTTTTTGTTATAATACTTTGCTTGCATATTCAGATATCACACTCAGTGTGACATCGACGACATAAATTACAGTAGTAACATGTTACGATTATTTCGCAAACCATTTTTGTGATTATTGCGCTATTATTATCAAACAAATTGCCGTTGTTTTGCGACAACAAGAATTTGACAATGCGTTCCTCTATTGTTTTGTAGAGCAACCGCGGTCGCGCCACTACAAATAAAATTACAATTTCCATTTCATGCAATGTACCTACTTGATCAGTCGGTAGAACATATCATATTTATTATTTATAGCTGTAAGTATTGTTATTTGTTAGCCTTGGTGGCTCAATTTTATTATTTTCGTACGTCATCTCGTCGTCGCGTCGGCGGAGAGCGGCGCAGAAAGTTGGTATCGTAACGCGGGACGCGGTGCATGGTAAACATGTCATTGAGCGAATATTCAATCGATAATATTCTTTATTCCAACTGAATACAGACTACAATAGAATATATATTAACATATCATGTTTAATGCAATCGATCGAATAAAGTGATGTTTGCATGAATTTTAAACTTTATTATTATTGTGTTAGCATCTAAAATATATCGATGTCGTTCAAGTAGTATAGTTTATTTGCCATATGAACCTTACTCCTTGGATATACGTACGTTCTAGAATACATTACGACTTATGTCGATATTCATTAAAAATAATATACAGACGCAGGACGAACTTTCAATTATGTTTTATTTCTTTAAAATTCTTCGAGGATTGTTATCTTGTCTCATTACTTAGTCATTTGTTTTCGTGTTTTTCCTCATAGTCTATAGCTTTTGCTCGCGACTTCGCCTGCCTATAAAAAAGTTAGTAATTAGTACTCACAAAAGTAATTAAATTAGTAGTAGTAATTTTTTTTGGGGGGTTTTGAAGATTTGCAGTAACGAACCTCTATCCAAATTATCACATTTATAATGTTATTAACATACAGCTTACTTCTTATTAATTTCTTATCTTATTCTTTAAGATCTTAATCTGCTGCAACACAGGGGACTCAGTCAGTATGAGGAAAACAGCAAGAACAAAATATTATTTGCTTCGGATGCTGTCGTGTTTGTTGATGTTTGTATTTTACAATATTGGTGTTGTGTTTCAGTGTCGGGGGAGAGCGAGGGCTGCGCGGCGGCGCGCACGTGGCGGCTGGCCTGCGCCGTGCTGTGCCCATCCGCCGCGCCCACCGCGCCCACTGCGCCCACAGCGCACTCAGCGCACGCCGCGCCCACAACGCCCTCCGCCACCGACGAGGCCTGGCAGAAAGTGGTCGACGCCTCGCCGCCGGACTCCGTGTGGCACTCCATCAGCAACTGCGTCGCCTACCAGGTCTCTATTCTCTACGCACTGTCGCAGTGTGTCACACGCATCAATTTTACAGTCTCTTTACTGTCCCTGTTTTACGTGACGCTCTCGAGGTGCGCAGGCGGGCGTGTGGCACAACCTGCTGTCGAAGGGCATGAGGGACGTGGCGCAGCCGGCGGCCTTCAAGCTGGCGTTGGTGCTGCGCCACACGCCCTCCGAGCTGACCGTGCGCTTGCTGGCCGACCTGCTCAAGTCGCATCCGGAGTCGGTGAGTGCGGGGGTGTGTGCGGTGTGAGCGGGGTGTGCGGGGTGTGACGGGTGCTGAGCTGACGGCGCGGCGTATTGCAGCAGGAGGTGACGGGGTACGTGCTGGCGCTGCTGACGGACGACGCGGCGGCGGCGGCGCGGCGCGGCTGCAGCGGGGAGTGCGCGCGGTACGGTCAGGAGGTGTCGCTGCGGGACCTGCAGCTGTTCGGGGACTGCGAGCTGGCCGTGCTGGCCGCCTCGCGCGAGGAGTACGACGCGCACGCCAAGCTCGTGCGCGCCGAGTACTCCAAGCTCACGCATCACAACTACGTCGAGCTGCGCATCAAGGTATCGCCGCATCCTCGACAAAAATCATTCTCCTCTTGCCGATTCAGAATTAATATCGTACACAATTATCTTTCTAAATTAACGAATCGGTGTATGTGCAGGTGTTGAACCAGTTCTCGCAGATTCCCAAGTTGTTCCACACGGAGGAGTTCGAGTGCTTCGAGGCGGCGGCGCGCGAGAACATCGAGCGCGAGATCTGCACACTGCGCGAACATCTGCTCACCGGCAGGACCGACTAGACGCCGCGCCGCCTGCCCCGACGTCTGCCCCCGACATCTGGCCCCGACACCAGCAACAGGCAGCACCTGTATCCTAGAACCATCACATTATGTCCTGTGACGCGTGCTGGTGGCTGCAGACGCTATAATGTCATAATTATAAAATGGGTGTCATTATGTATTACTCGTGCGCAGAAACGTTGTCGATGGCGTGATGACGTCACGCTGTAGATGCCGGTGCCGAGCGGACGAGCGCGGTGTCAGCGGCAAACATTCTGCGTGCTCCTAATATTTACAACATGATTCTTAGCCATTTTTTAGTTAATGCTGTTATTTATTCGTATGACGTTTACCTATTCATTGCATTTACTTTTAAATAGAGAATTGTATTGATTATTGCGTAAATATTAGAAAAGTACTCTCATTGTAAAAATTGCCAGATATTTAATTTAATTTCACCTAAAACCTATAATATTTGTTACAAGTTTCAAACATTTACAATCATATAATGTCTAATATATTTTTTATTTTTGTATATAATAATTATAATACGACATATATGACAATTATTTTAAATTATTTATTTCATCGTAAAAGTTTCTCAAAGAAACTATGGTATAATAACAAATATCTAATCTTTGCAATCAATTGCATAATTTGTAGTTGTGCGCTACCGTTTTTGATTTTATTTAATCCTCAATTAACAATATTTTAATTACGTTTGTGATAAAAAATTTTATAATAATATTTTATGTGCATTTATTTAGAAATATGTAGGTATATATCCTTATGTAATGCTTTCATTGTAATAGTAGTAAGAATTACTCTAGCTATGCGTTTTTTCTCATTTATGTCTATTATTTATTCTTACAAGGTAACGAAATACTTAGAATAAGAACCGTAGATTAAACGATATGTATTTAGGTGTTCAAGAATGTGTAAAATATAGAAACTCATTTTAAATTATTATTTTCATTTCAAATACCGTTATTAATAAAACTTGGCGTAAATAAATTCACTACTTATTGGTTAAAAGACCATTTTACCGATAATCAATTATCCAAAAGAGTTTTATTTAAAAATTTAGGTTTCCAGAGGTCTGTGACAAACGTTAGAAGAAAAAAAGCAATGAATAAGCAAGCGTAGAAGAACATGAAAAGTAAAAATTAAAATTTGCTTCAGTCGTATAAAGCTCACTTTTATTTGCAATAAAGCACTACGCCGCAGTTTGTGTAAAGGGATACAAATTCTATCTTGAATTTTAGTTCGACGTGCGAGTCATCGCCACCGCTACCTTCAGCGTCAAAATGGTGAAAATCAAATAGACCCAAATTACCCGACTATCCATTATGCATAAAAACCATGTAGAGCGAAGAGTATATAAATATGTAGAGATTAATACCATAGATACATAATATGCTCTGTGCTTTTAATGACAATTATATAATCTGCTAGCGTTTTTAATCTATGCTATTTGAAATTGATTGAGAAAAGAAAAATGGCGTGTTTGTCTTCCCTTCTAAATCTTTGATTAAACGTAGATTACTCAGAAGGGAATAATAATTGTGGAATAGATTTATTCAAACCTTCAATTTTAAGCGACAAATCAGTCGACAGATCACAAGTACATTGAATCCGAGTTTCTTACAGCAGGTAAACAGTATATAGGAAGAGGGATGTTCATTGTTCAACGGGTTTGCCACATTTCATCGACGAAGGATCGTCTGCATCGGGTATGTGAGTACATCTGTTTCACGATGCGGATGATGTTCACAGGCAAGCGATGTCGTGGCGCAGGGACGAGCGGGGCTCCCGCTGGGGCGAGCACGACGCTCGCTGGGATGATAGACCGCGGACGCCCGCCTGGGAGCAGAGGCGCAGCCCAAGCCCTCGGCACTCGCCTCAGAGGGACCGCCACCGCGAGCGGTACGAGTACGAGCGACACCGGGACCGCCGCGACCGCTACGACCGCGACGCGGACCGCTTCCGCGGGCGGGAGCGCTTCGAGAAACGCGATCGCGAGCGCCGCCGCTCGCCGCTGAGGCGCTTCGATGAGCGTGACATACCGGCCCCGCCTTCGCCGCCTAAGATCAGCAGTGAGAAACAAATTTCACCGAATCACGATTCGGAATCCAACAGCCCTTCCGCAATCAACCGACATGAAAGCAATGCCGAGAGTGGCGACACTAAATATGAGGACGGACAAAGTCCCAATGGCTCCGCCGGAGATTGGTTCTGTAAATGCGGCTCGTACAATTTCAAACGTCGTCAGGTCTGCTACCGTCGCAACTGTCAAGGGAAACGCACAGAAGGTACCATCCTCGGTATCGACTCCGAAAGAGGAAACAGCTCCGATCCTAACTCTGGTATAACAAAGAGACTTCTTTTCAGACGTTTAGATGCTTTGACAACAGAAGAAAAGATTTTGGAGGTATTGAAAGAGAGATGCTCAAGACAAGTTATAGATTCTATTGCAGGTATTACTATAGGAAGAGAGACATTGACAGGGGCTTCAAAATGCCTTGCTTATATCAATTTCAATTCTATCTCTCAATCCTCAGCTGCTCACATGGAGCTGATGTCTTTAAACCCACCTCTTGAAATAGATGGTAAAGAAGTCTTAATTACTTTTTATAATGAGCCACCTAAACTACCAAAAACTGTTCCAACTACTTCAGGAGACTATTCATCTTATTATACACAAATGCCAAACTATAATGCACCATCATCGTCAGCACTCTCAGAAGCAGACAGAGTCAACGCTGCAGCAGCAGTGGCCCAGTCTGCAATCAATGCTGCTCAGGCTCGGCAAATGTCCTGGGTGCCTGTGTCTGCACCTGCATTTGTGTCTTCAAATTCACAAATGAATGCGGCAACTAAAATTCCTACTGGTGATGGCAAAACTGTGTTCACTGCACCTGATGTTAGAACATTTATGTATGATGAAACATCTGGATATTACTATGATCCTGCCACAGGCTTGTACTATGATGGTGCAACCCAATACTTTTATAACAGTCAGCTAAGTTTGTACATGTACTGGGATGCAACATCATCCACTTATATTGCTGCCACCCAAACTCAGCAGAACACAGACCAGCCAAAACTGCCTAGCCCTCCGGAAGCCACAACAGAAAATACTATTATAAAAGAGCCAGAGGAAAAGAAAAAGAAAGATAAGGAGGATAAAGTGAAGGTGGCTAAAAAGATTGCTAAAGATATGGAGCGATGGGCGAGAACATTAAATCAAAAGAAAGAAAATGCTAGAAGCAATTATGTAATGGAGCAACCTTTAGATACCGGTGCCAGTAAAGGTTCAGCCGATATAGGTTTCTCTGTGCTGGGCAGCAGCCCCTCCTTGACACATGTCCCGGAACTATCACCCCCTCCGGTGTCAACTGACGAATTTCTTGTTAAAAAAACTGAACCCGGTTTGTTTGAAAGCGATGAAGGTATCATTGATTGGGCCAAGCTGACATGCCTTATTTGCAAACGTAAATTCCCATCCGTGGAAGTTCTAACAAAACACAAAACATTATCTGACCTGCATAAACAAAATTTGGTGGAGTTTCGCAAGAAGAATGATCTCCTGCCGCAAACAAATGGGTACAGAGACCGAGCGGCGGAGAGGAGGATGAAGTTTGGTGAGGATGAGCCGCCGCCTATTAGAAAGCGATACGAACCTTCTGACAGTTCGCATGCACCAGTCATGTCACATCCCCCTCCATCAGTTGTGGACACTATCGGTGGCAAGATGTTGCAAAAGATGGGTTGGTCGGAGGGCCGCGGGCTGGGCAAGACAGAGCAGGGCAGGATAGCGCCCATAGAGGCGGAGCAACGGCCCCAGTTGGCGGGGCTGGGGCAGAAGCGCGGCGTGTACACCCCCACACCTGGGGAGACCTACAGAGACACTGTGAAAAAGCTGATGATTGCTCGCTACAAAGAAGTTGTCGGTCAAGAGGAAGGAAATCATTGGTGAGTTTTATTGGTTTAATATTTAAATGTTAACTGTTTATTTGCAGGTTGGATTTCTGGAGGTCAGTGGATTTGGAGTAAATCAATTCTTTACTTTGTACAATTATTTTAATCAGTTACAATGTTTTATAAATGAACAATTTAATTTGTAATAGTTGGATTTAGTTTGGAACACAAGCTAGACATATTTGTGTTGTTGTTGAAAATAGTGAATTCTAAAATGTTTATTAAAATAATGTATAATATAACATAAGTAGTAACATAATATGTTGTAACATCTCAACCATCTCATGTATTTAAAGTTTGTCTACAATATTTTGTATGATGAAATGTTAGGATGTTATGTATTGTCATGAAAGTTATCATCAAGTGAAACACAATATTATCTTTATGTAAGTGACAATGAAGATTGATGATGAAAATGCTGGGTTTGATGTTTCCATCGGAGACGACATGTTGCAAACATTTCTAATGTGTTGATTCTCATTTCACAACACTAGATGTGGCGGCCGCAAGCGCCGTACGATAGAACGGCCGTACGGCGTGCGCCCTCACTGCGCGGTGAGTTTTTCTTTATATCTTTGTGTTATTCATTCATTTTTTTCCACAGGTCCATACATCTATCTATCAATATATTGTTGTCAAAATGCCACTTCGAGGAATACTATACTATACTATAATATACTTTTTCTAGGTGTACAGAATGAATAATTATAAAATCATTGTCTACAACTACATGCATTGTATATCAGCATGTTATAGGAGTGCCTTATATTCTTAGTCTGATGATTTTTTTTTATTAGTCTATGAGTGTAATTTGATTGTCACGACACTTGTATTAAAACATATTATTGTCTCTTACTTTTTTGAAGGAAATGTGAGAGATGACATCATGTTTTTTTTAAAGTGTGTTGACGATGAAATCCCGCTCTACAATATTCCAGTAGCTAAGCTATATTTAGGTAAATTTACACAGAAAGGTAACAGAAAAGAAGATTCATCAAGTAATTAGTGAACATGGAACATTTAGACAGGACATGGACAGAATATCTGTGATTGAAACTGTGATATAACATTAGTGCTTGTGACATTGGGACATGTGCAACTCTATATTTACTATGGTTTTACTGACAATTATGACCATTTACATTGCAGAGTCAACACCAGCAACCAGACTCCGTGCCAAACAAAGTTCTCTTACAAAATACATCCTCTGTTGATATTTCTCTTCACATGTACAATATCTCAGGAATAGGAATTACCTAATTTTCTCGTTTTTTTTTTACTTTCCCTCCATCACAAACCGTACCTATATTTCAATTAGATTGATGAAGATGTGAACTTAAATGAATTCCATTATAAAAGACAAATTTTTTGTTTTGTTTTTTTTTAGAGCAAATGAGCAACTAGTTGTTAAAATAATAAAATTTTATTAGATATTTATTTAACTAATAAGACAATTATAGAGGTCATTTTTATAATATAATTATTATGAATAGAAACAAAAACAAATGAATATTAAATATTTATTATATAATTTCCCAACAAAAGAGCAGAAAGGAAGACTACACACAAGAAAGCAAACTTCACTTCAAATATTGATAGAATTTTAGTATGAACATTTGTAGCAAGTTGTAGTTTGTATGAAATGCATACCGCATTTATATTTATTGAAAGAGCAGACTCAATTTTGTATTATATTTAGTTTTATCTAGTAAATAGTTGTCAGAACAATTTGTTAAGGATATTTTAATAACTTTCAGCATATTATTAAGTATTATTCACATGTTAGGAGTAAAATTATGTTTTAGTCTCAAACAACTCATTATTAAATATTTATCACGAAAAAATTATAGATTAATGAAAAGTTGTAATAAATTCTCCAAGTCGTAATTTTTTTTACCTTCATTTTGTTAATATTGTTTAAAATTGTAGACTAAGCTACTTTAACATAAGTATATACATAATTATTATATACTATTTTATATAAACCTCGTTTTATTTTTTCTATTTTAAACCAACCCAATTCTATATCTGCAGGTCCTGGGTTCGAATCCCGCCATGTACAAATGTGTTTTTTATGTCAATTTACATAAGTATATTTATCTGACGTTCTGACTGTGAAGGAAAACATCGTGATGCAACCTGCACACATCTGAGACGAAAGTCAAAGATATGTGTGAAGTCAACCAACCAGCACTGGGCGCGCGCGGTTGAATATGGACCTAGTCACGCTTAACTTAGGGTAGGCTTCGAGCCCTGTGGGGATTTACACTCAGCTGATGATGATAATATTTGGTATATATAGAAACTATTTTTAATTTAATTACTAAAATATTTTGATTCCTAAAAATTAACTCATTTTGATGGAAATAGTTCGTATTATTTATCGTCAGGAATCTATTAAGTAAAGAGAAAGAATAAAACAAGATTATGTAAACATATAATTTTAATATGGAAGTTTTTGTGGTTAGGTGATGTGTGGCTACTAACTTATTGCGAGTCGCTGCGCAAAAGTTAATTTTAGAAGCGAAAATGACATTGAGCCGGCAAGATATTTGAAACGACTTGTAATAGTTTAGCTACCCCGGTATGTTGTGTACCCGTAGGGGCTGAGCAGCAGCGGGATGTGGTAGTGCGCGCCCTCAGATACCTTGAACACGATCTGTGTACGACACAATTTAGTATATTACACTAATGTTTTTTTTTATTATTCTTCAACTGCTTAAGTGCTATATCACTTACGTGTCTACTTTTGGCCTAAAATACGATGGCGTTTCCACCAGTTTCTTAAAATATCAAATATTATAATTACTATAACATATAATAATAAGTAAATAAACAACTATAACATAAACCTACCTCAACAAAAGGATATAAAGTAGCTTTATCGTTCTTTTTAAAATAATCTTCGACATTGAACTTCAGTTTGTAAGTGCCCGCCGCCATGGAGTCCTGCGAGAAGGGAAATTGTACCCGCCCGTCGCCAGATGTCGTTGTACTGTGCCACAGAGTCCACGACTCGTCGCGTTTCTTGTACAGATCCACAAACAAGCCCACCGCTGGAGTGCCGGTGGACGTGTCCAGCACGTGCGTGGAGAGCACCGGACGAGACATCGCGCTTTGTGAGAAATAACTGAGAATGCCGATGTCTCTCTCATTAATAAACGAGGTCAAATGTTACTGATAATGACTTAGGGTGGGGCTACACGATTGATTACGTAATTTATTGATTTAATTGTTTCATCATTCATCTTAAGTTTATAGGCCTTTTCTTTTGGTTGACATAAATAAGAGACTTAAAAAACCTTATCTTTATTTTTGAATCGAGTGATTTCGCTTCCTGGTCTCTGGATATTTGACCATAACTTTAAAAGAAATTGCAAATTATTTGAGTTTTATCATTTTCCGAAATCTTTAAAACAATACTGTAAGATTCTGTGTTTAGACGTATGAAACTATTATGTTCTTAATAGAAAAACTAATAAATAGGTACATCACAGGATATATAAAGTGTGTGCACTAACCTTTGTAATTATATCGTGGTTACTGTATCAGCGGTTTGGCGGGAGATGATAACGACTTGACGATGTGAAATACATTTTTTGTTTATTTAAAAAAAATGTAATATAGATGTTAATATATGATTGTGGTCATAAATAATCAGTTACAAAAGTTTCCAGCGCTTAATCAAGAGATTCAAGAACAAAATCTTTTAGGATTTGAATCGATTGTCGTCTTTATAATTACTTTATAAAACTTATTTGCCTATTACTGTTTAAGTCTAAATGATTTCTAACGGTTACGGCTTATTATGGTTATTCAAAATCATGAGATCTTATTATTTTCCTAATGAAATGGTGAAATTTAATTAATTGTGGCGAAATAAAGGTCAGTGTGCCGCGGCCGTAGTGGAACGGCTGGCGGGCAGGTCTGCTGCGGCACGCGCGGCCTGCTGTTATGGCTGCCGAGAAATGGCGCGAAGTGTGGCGCCAAGTAACGTCTATAGCGAGAAATTTACTTAGAGCTGTTCGAAAATTTTTATTTGAAATTTGGCTGGTTTGGACTCTAAAATTCCAGTCGTTTGTTCTTCTTAAAATACAAGGGAGAAGGCCACAAATAGCGATGGTCGATACTATTATACTATATAATAGGTTCTTGTTATTTATATTTTAATTTTATTTAATGAGACCAAATAAACATTTTATACAAAAACGTATAGCTTATGGCTCGACCTGATACACCTGGGATAATTTATTTTGATAGCATGTATTAATTTGATGAGCGTGAAGTATTCAAATAAATATTATTCGAGTAGTAGCTCTATATGATATGCTTTCTCCAGGGAATAGAAAAGTTGCCGTTCTCTTGTGCGGTTGTGTGTCCGCCGGCCGGAGACAGTCAGAGCGACTCTCGCTGACTACACGCGATACCAACCGGTGCCTCTACCAACAATAAAAAAAAAATAAAGACGCGATGACCGAGAAAAGCGCGCCAACTGGAAAGTTTTAATATTTTTTAGTTTACGTGAAATTTTAGTAAACTGTTGAAAGTGTTGTGCGTATTGTTTAACTAGTGTATGGACATTGATTAATTATTTAAAATGAAACTAAATTGTCTTTATTTGGTAAGTTTTATTCGAATTATTCTAGTGGTATGTACTAGTATAAACTATATAGGCTTTGGCTGGATGAAACTAATACCCAACAAAATGAAATAAATCCCTGAGATTTGTCGGTGTCGTACAGTATTTATGTAGGTTGAAAAATTTTTGAATAACAATGACTGAAGCATATCATGTTTTCCTATTATCCCTAAAGGAATTTTGTTACGTACTTAAATCGAAGAAGGAAAAAGTCATTTATTTTACCACCTTCGTGGCTTCATTTCAAAAAACGGAAATACAGTTATAATGTTTAAGTTGACTAATGATGACCTTGATTAAGTACCACTGGTATACAAATATAGTACGGTTCCAGTAAACAAACAGTAAAGCAGTACAGCGACATCTAGTGGTCACGTAAGATAACTGTGCTAACGGCAATTCGTAAGAATGCGGTGAGCAACACCTCGGCAGGCTGTTTGCCGTTAGTGATGCATATTGCATGAGTGGGCTCGCTCCAATTGTCACGTTACACATAGACTTATCAGGTGCCTGACCCATTTTACAAGTGTAACACCAGGATATAATATATCTAAACCTGGGACCTAGATCAGGGAATTAGTGAGAATGTCATGTCATCGATATTTCCGTCAATTCCGCTCCAGGGCTTTGCAAATCGTATGAAACCAAAATCACTGGTCAAAATCGCTTGTTAAACACGACTCCCTGAGTCAATCGTGTGAAAATATAAGTTTACTCATCATATAATTTGGAATTTATTGTTATTTAAAGGAACCGTTAAATATAAAGATGGCGTCCCACATCGAGACATACAAACATCTTATTTGAGGTCGAGGCCGTACAAGGTGACCATTTAACTTCCACTTATATGTAAAGTGACACTAATCTGCCATGTTACAAAAGATTTAGTGGACATAACACAACTTGAATATAAGTAATATAATATAAATATAATACTTATGTTACTCGATGTTATATTTACAATTGTCCATAACTATAGCGTAATAGTGAAAGTTTTTGACACTATATCTTACTTAAATTTTATGTGGATGGATGTTTGTAAGAAGGAATCTTCAGAACTGCTGCATAGATCTCGCTAAAATTTGTTATAAGTATAGAACACAGACTGAAAGAACACATAAGCTAGAAATTATGTTTTTTGTATTCCACGCGAATGAAGTCGCAGGTGTCAGCTAGTACTGATATAAATACAAACATCATAGACAAGTAAGATTTGGTAATCGCTAAAGACAGCTGTAAAAGGCTTTATAGTTTACATAGGAAGTCAGTTAAGGACATGTCGGGAGCTTTCTCCTGAGATACCGTTACTGCGGTCGTCTTCCCACACAGACTACTTTTCATTACACGTACAAGGCATTTATAAAACACAAATAAGGATATTTATATGTTTCGATTGTTGTTTAAAAATGATTCGAGCTTTTTTTCATTTGAAGTATGTTAGAGGATGATGAAAATGTTTAAGGGGATGGAATATCGACCACGCAGTCGTAAGTTTGATTTCCTTTTAGTTTGAGTTTAGAGCATATTATGAGGCTACAAAAAATACTAGTCTAAAGTCGAAGTGGCGTAGTATGTTATATGGAAAAAAAACATATATCGTACATTCGTCTGTCTGTACGCAAGGCTGCGTTTGTTTCTAGTAATCTCTGGAACGATTAGATCAATTTCACAGAAAGGTAGCTGACGCAGACGGGCGTTATAGGCCACTTTTTGAATCATTTAAAACGCATACGTCATATCATGTTTTACGAGATATTCAAGATAATCAAAATATTATGTTAAATTTTCCATTTAGAAAATGTAGTCAACAGTTCGTATATCCTGCGCGTGCGCTCACTGTCAGTGTAAACCTGTTAGAAACATGCGAGAGTTAACAATAGAGCAGGTTCTAGAGGCGCCGCCGCCGCCGCCGCTGCCGCCGCCTGCCCGCCGGCTGTGCGGCTGTGCGGCTGTGCGGCTGTGCGCGGCGCAGGAATGCGACCGACTTACAAAAATACTTGCTATAATAGACTTGATTAACTTTATAGAGAAGCCTACCAATAATTATTCTTTTATTTCGAGTTAGATTATTGAAAAACTCAATTATTCTGTCACTGAGCTACAGATACATTCATTGTGACAAATGCGTGTAAGAATGCTGTGAAGTACAGTCAGTATTCTGTGCGCGTACTCCGCGGTCCCGTTACACTTTCACGTGGTACTCACAGCAGGTACAGTCGCGTTCAGGTGTGCCACGCATGAAGACTACACGTTACAATGACATTGGTTGTGTTATGCAGTGTACTGCGCCAGTATGTGTGACGTCATCGGCTAGTTTGACCTTGTATAATATAAATATATTAGAACATTTTTAATTCTGTTATCAAGTTGCTCTAAAAATATATATTGTTTTCAAAGAAAATGACAGTGATTATAATTATGTTTCTTATATGTTGCGGTAGTGGGAACCAACGGTAAACATGTCCATATCAGGAGAGGCAAGACAAGACGAGGCGCATCGCGTCACGCTCTGCTTTCTACGAATACCAGAATATACAATGCTGCTGCATTTGTTGTCGGTTGTAAACATTTGAATCTTATATTACTATGACTAGTATCAAAGTATTGTCTTCATGGGAAGTAAGAACACATGAGAACGGTTATGTTACGGTATGTGAGCGCAACTGGGCCACATCACCTCTGTGCGGAACACAAGTACAGTGAAGCCAATATATACGTGCTTTTTTGTCACAATACGACCGAAAATAAAAGCTCAATTGATGCTGTATGTTGACTGTACCGTAACAATCAGCTGACGATCACCTAAAGATATTATATCTTTGTTGCGCTCTAAAACGTTGACAGAAAACATTAACATTTTAATGCTTATTTCACACGAGGACAGAACAATGGGGCAACAGAACGCACAGTGACAGTAAGTGTGCGTTCTGTTGCAGTACTGCATTGTCCTCGTGTGATATAATGAAGTAAAGCAAGTCCGGAGTTAGCGGTACTGTAACCTCTAAACAAAGCACTCGTAGAAATCAAAAGTAATTGTGTAGAAAGTCAGACAATTACATTTGGAATATATCTTATTATAATCTTATTAGTTGCACACGAAGATAATTAATATAATTCATGTCTTTCTCATTTAAAATATGCAATTTAAAGAAAGTGTAATTTTAACGAAATATAATTATGAATGAACTTTAAAGACGGCAAAAGAATTGGGGAAATTAAAATGTACCATTATTTTTATATTTAAGGCTTATTGTTGTTATAATTAAAACGTTGTACAGACAGCTAACTCTGTTGCGCCAGTACTATTTAACTAAAGTGCTTTGTTCTACAAACAATTGACAAGTTAATCATATCACGGTATACTACGACTAAATTGCGTACGATTTAAAACAATATAAATTGATTTTTTTATATTATTTAGTTTTATTTTTAGTTTGGTTTAGTTTTAGTATATAGTTTATAGTATTATTTTGGTAGTTTAATTAATTAGTCATTTAATTACTGTAAGAATGTAAATATAAATTGTGAAATGTTTTTAATAAGCATGCCAAGCATTATATACCGTTAAAGTTTACTATAAGTCAGGTAGCGTGTATCTGGCATTGTTCTCAGCCAGCTCTTAGACTATTGTCTCGATCTGTCACTGTAATTGTATGGAGCACGCTCTACTTATTGCGGTTTCACTTACTTAAATTGTTACTTCGCATGGTGCACCATTATATTATAGTTTCTTTATTATCTACATACATGCCTTTCGCAAAATATAATTTCTAAACATGTTTTTGAAATGACGGATAGCTTGATCTAGAGGAAGAAAACTTGATTTGCTTCAACGTGAGTGGGTTAAGGAGAGATGATAATGTATTGTACAGGTGTTGGCGAGCGTGTGGTGCGGCGCGTTGTGCCAGCAGGTCCCCGCGCCCGTCGCCCCCGCAGCGCCCGCCAGCAGTACGGAGAGCGAGGAGCCACCGGAGGGTTACTATGCCTTCGTCGAGTCACCCAATGCCACACCTCCAAGGTAATTTGATTAGCAAAAACAAACATATGTTTTAGAAAGCCTGCAGAATTACAAACAGTAATTGAAAAATGTTGCGTAAGTCAGCTTCTTTTTTTCTATACGCTTAATCTTGATAACTACGATTTGCTTATTATTTAGAGAAAATAGTATATTTGCTAGTCATTACCGAGTCTCTCAATAACAACAATCTGTGCAGCGCTGGCGCGGTTTTTCCAAACAACTTTCTCCCGCTGTAGTGAACTCTGCTGAGCTCAAATTCAGTACCGTAATTAATTGCTTGCTTTATGTGGAAAAACGGTAATGTGTTAGATATTTAGCAAAACTTTTACCGCTTTTTTGAATGACGCAACATAACTATGTTGAATTTTTTCAAAATATTAGCAGATATTTGTTAGAATAAAGCTTCAAGCTTATAATAGGATATAATCTTGATTATTTCAATGTATTGTGTCCAGAGTGCGTCCTCCTCCGTACCGGCAGTCGTCAGCGGAGTGCGGGGGACGTGCTGGTGGTGTGGGGGGTGCGGGAGGTGCGGGGGGAGGTCGTGCGCACGTCACCGCCCTCAACCTGTGCGGCGACCTGAACCGCGGCCTCGTGCCCCGCAACCCGCTCGGACAGTTGCCGCACGGACAGCCTTACCCATTGTCAGTATCTTCCTCTTGTACCTCGTTTCCTCAGAACACAATTCGAACATCACTTTACACGGAATTAAAAAAAACTTATGTATTCTTCCAGACTAAGTTTAACGTATATGTCAAATTTCAGCGAGATCCATGCAACCGTTCTGGTGATACCTTTTAACAAACATCCATTCATTCATTCTTACAAATATTCGCATTTATAATATTAGTAAGATTTCTATTACAGTCGTTAAGTAATTAAATCTACGTTTGTACAATATTTGACATGAGATGTGTTGCAGCGAGTTAATCCGCAACGAGACGCTGAGGTTCCTGTCCCGCACTCTGCCGGTACTGCGCGCAGACGACGCGCTGCCCCGCGTCGCGCACGTCCCGCACCCGCCCGACACCGCACACTACCCCGCGGATAGCGCTCAGTACCCCGCGACCGGCGCACACTACCCCGCGGATCGCGCTCAGTACCCCGCGACCGGCGCACACTACCCCGCCGAGCTGCCGCAGCTAGCGGACATCAATGGCAACAGGTTGCACATTGCATATTGTTCATGTTTCTAGCACCTGTCTTACAACTATCATTGACCCATGCAAAAGATTTCATTGGATATGTATCTCTTTTTTACTTTTAGGCTGCTATTATTATTTCTGTGCAATGTAGGAATCAATAAGCATAAGATAATTCTCAGATTGGAGGAGAGGGCGCGGCGGTCGCTGGAGCAGGGTGCGGGGGCGGAGGGGCCGCGCGAGAGTCGCAAGTTCTGTGAGGGCGGCGGAGTGTGAGTACCTCCACTTTGTACTAGATGTCGCTACTCGTACTACAGCACACGCTAACGTTTGCTGCACTTCACATATTTTATACACGTATCATAAATTTAAATATCGAGGTTCAGGCTAAGCGCCATCTGCGCTCGGCCACCTCAAGCCTGGTGATGCTGTAAATGCCTCCTCAAGGCAAACGGTGACTGCTCAGTCACAAAAAAAAATACGCTGAGTTCAATGAAATAAAAGTAATTGCATAGTTAATAGTTTAAGTTTATTGATACATTTTATATGCACAAGCAGGAAAATGAGCAACATTGTATCAGCAGAATTATATTTATAAACTTTATGAAGCAAACATTTGATATATGTGTTTAAATCTGTGCACTACATTGTCGATTGTGATACACTTTTATATTAAATCGTGTAAATGTGAATAATAACGAAACATTATAAATTCGTAAGGCAAATTGATAAGGCTCTGTGTAACAATATTCTCTGTTCATAAATAACATGACGATTGAAACTATTCGAAGTTGTCATTTTCATATTTTATAAAATAATACTTAATTATAAGTTGACACGCAAAAATATGTTAACATTTTGTTTTACATAAAGTAAATATACATTTTCATAAAAAATCTCCAATATTTACTGCGAAAAAGTTAACACTAATAATAATCCAAAGAAGCTCTAGTGGTGTCATTGACGATGTTGTTGTCACTTGTGGCGTGGGGGTGTCATGTGGCATGTGTCAGTGCGGTGGCCCCCATGTTGTGCAGGTGTGCCATGACCTGCTGCAGCGCGTCCTGTCGCGTGCCGTCCAGTATTGTGACACGTCTGTCCTTCTCTATCTAAACATTACAAGCATTATGTTTGAGTAACCAGCACAAGGAGTGACACAGACATAGGAGAAATTCATTGATATAAAAATCATATTTTGTAAAGTTAAAATGATAAAAAATCAATAATTGAAGTTCGTGTCAGGTCAGATGAGTAAGGTAGTATGAATGACTAGTATTATACTACATTGAGACGCAACACATGGTGGAGGTGAGCTGTGTGTGACCTGAGCGCGGTATCGGAGGTGCTCGGGCCAGACGCAGGTGTCGAAGTACCCGGCCACGTCCGGGGGCTCGTACAGCCGGTGTGAGCGCCGCACCTGGCACTCCGCGTACTCCAACACAAAGTAGTACCTGCACATACACACATTAAAAATTTTATTAAATATTCATGACATTTTATGTGATCCGACCACACTTTCACTTTTGTCTGTATCTGTTTATAATATTATAATGTTTAGTTGTGCACAGTACACATAGAGATAATGTTTTAAATGAGATTTTGTATAGACCTCACAAATAAAAAAACATGACCCACCTTAAATTACAAATATTCATGATAGGTGCATAATTCAACACTGTAAAACCTTCCACTATCAAAAAACTCTTTCCTTTCAACTCCAATCTGCCCTCTTCTCTCTCTTTACATGAGTTGTGTGAACAATCCTGTCCCTCCATAGTGCTCACTATATCTTTGTACATCTTTTCCATATCCAAGGAGGATAGTATATCATAATTATTATGTTCCAAGCCTTCGCACTTCACATGGTGAGGACTATCGTCCGGGTAGAAATATTTATCTTGATGGAAAACGTACACCGGAGTTAATCTATCTTTCAATTGATTCGCTAAAGTCGTCTTCCCTCCACATGTGACTCCGGAGACTCCGATGACAACCCACTTGTCGGATACATTGGTCATCTTGTAGCGAGTTATAAGTAAGGGTATATGTGGTAGAGAGTGAAGGACATTAGACCACCGATGAATAAAAAACCCCAAACAGCGCAGCCCAATAACGCCCACTTTGGATCCGGAATGTATTCGTATATTGATAAATCTGAAATTATAAAACATAATGAAAAAATCTCTAAAACAATTGTCAAATCAATAAATAATTATCTTTTTACCTAATACATATTAAAAGAAATAAAAAAAAATTAAATCTTACCTTTATCTATAAAAGGATAGGTATTAACCCAGAACACGAGAACTACAAAAATGGTAACCGTACACAGTAGGGTGAACTTGCCTAACACCGCATCTGGTACGTCCATATATGCATTGCCACAACACACCGTTACACTTTGATAAATTAGCTGCAGAAATATTCCTCTTCAAATGTCTCGTAAGATTCTCCCGGGAATAGAATTGATTTGTGATCGTCTTTTTTCACTTTAATCTTGTCCAATAATGGCTTACGTTTAACAGCTCTCTCTACAATCTGGAAATAATATAAGTTTGGTAAAAATAATGACACTTTCCTGAAATTACTTATCATGGGTTTAAGACACCAAAATCTCTATTTAAAACTTATCCCTATAAATTTATCTTTAACAAAAGAGATAAAACGGAATGTTTTAAACGGTGATTTTAATGTCAGAAACCCACAGTTAGATCAACGCTATGTTCATTTTTTATGATACACTTTTAAATTAAAATGAGATTTATCATTTTTGAATGAAAATTTTGAAATAACAAAAAATTACGGTACAAATTTAAAGCAACACCAAAATAATTGTTTTAAAATGTTTAAACTTTAACCTATATATTTTCTATCATAATTTTAATATTTTAACATTAATAAATTCACAATACAACACACAATAGTGAACTCAGTTCACACAATGCTTACAAGACCTTGCTCTTATCTTATCACTGTTCAAAACAAAGCAATAAACTATTTGATAGTAAGAAATTAAATATTGCTGACACACAGTTTTATATGCATTAAGCATTAATGTTAAATTATGTCAAGAAAGATTTAATACACAGCAAAAATTCCATCTCAACACATCAAGTGGCTTCATCTATCTATTGGTATAACTTGTCTAATACTAAAGTACTTAGTATTAGACAAGTTAGTTCTCAAATCTACTATTTTATTATGATTTAAATTAAAAACATGTCCTACTCGTTTATACTGTACCACTCCAATGGTAGGCATAACATTTTGACAATGTTTTGTCTTCAAGATATCACTAACAGCAACACATTGAACACTAACATAAACAATTGCTTAGTACATCTAACCTACTACTTACTTTTTTAGCAACAGCACTGTTTGCAGTAGGCTTTGATAAAGCCAAGAGCTTTTTGATATTATCTTCTTCGATTTCCTTTTCCGACTTTTTCGTTTCTTTTTGTGTCTTTTTATTTGTACGTCTGTATGGATGATTCAAGTCTGTAAAGTTTAACACATTATTATTGGGATACAGAAAGATAATAATTTTATAGTTATATTGTAAAAGTCAAGGCTGTAATTATCTTTTTTATCACTCACCAGTTTTATTTTTAATATCAGTGATATATTCACGTACAATACTGTTGCCGGGTACGAGTCAATTACTTTTCCGAAGAATAATCGGTTATTATTTTACATTTAATGTATAGTGACGTAACAACTGCATAATTAAAATTACTATATTACAATCTACATAACTGACCTCGAACTATGTCCAATTCCTGAGGTTGCGTCTTCTTTTTCTTTCCTTTACGTTGTTTCTGTCCACTATTCTCTGTAACAATATATCGGTTGTTATTACCACGTTACACAGTTAAACTCATCGCAAACAAAATGTACAATTATCTACTGATCACCTTCTCCTTCAACCAATGCGAGCGCTTGTCGTACTAAAGCTGATGACATTTTAATACTAAAAAACTCTGAGAAAACATTTATTTCGGATTGTAAGCGACTATTAATTCTAACCTCTCTCAAAATTTCAAAATGTGAAACGTCAATGTCAAAAAGTTTGTCTCGTCTCCTGTCAATGTCACAGCAATGCGCAAACGTTCGAAACTTACATACATAACACGATGTTTTCAGCTTTTTATTGCTTTAATTTCTCAGAAACAAAATTATTATTTTAGCTCTACTTTATTTACTATATTAAGAGTACATAACGTATATTGATATAAAAATGTAATCGCAGGTTGTGCATGCTGTACCGTGCGATCAACGGCGACTCCGCCGCGGGCCCGGAGCGCCGCGAGGACCCCGGCGCTCCGGCTCCAGTCCCTGCCCGCTATGAGGTTATTGGTCTTTACACACTTGTTTATTAGCATGAACTTATTAAAAAAGATTATTACTCCAAAGATCCCCAAACTTAAGTGTTACTGTTGAGCCCCAGTGTATGTAGTTGTGCGAGGTGTGAGGTGTGATGTAATAGCGTGTGTGTGGTGTCAGGGTCCGCCGACGCCATGTCCCGCGCGCGTGGAGTACGCGACGCCGGTGTTCGCGCGCAACTACCAGGGCGTGTGGCGCTACGTCGTGCAGATACCATACGAGGGATACTTCACACAGACCGTCGAGGTCACCAGGTCGGACACCGGATTGCTCAAATTGAGATCAAATATTATCACATTTGAAACAAATTATTTTGCTTCTCTCGAAGGCAGAAGAAGGGCGATAAGTGGAAGCGATTTCACGTTTCGTCTGACAAGTGTGATGTCGCTGTTTATCATAAAGGAAAAGATGGAAAAGGGATCGGAGAGGACACATGATAAAGGGAAATATTCGATTCCCTACTTTAGCGGATTTGATGGTCACTCGCTCATTTGCTACCGCGTTTAATGAAAAAAAGCAGCGTTGGCCCGAAATACGCAAGTATATAAGTGTATGTGTTTGTGTTTGTGTTGCAGATGCATGCAGTCGCGCTGCCACTTCCTGGAGGGAGGATGTCTCAGCTCCCCGCGCTGGGTGTCGCTGCTGGTCGCCGAGCTGCACCACCAGCCCCAGCCACAACATGTCTGCACAACCACTCCATTGTTGCATTCCTCGCTGCTTCATACACAACTCTTATCTACAAGTATACTTCTGTACGTTACAGGAGGAGGCGCAGGACGGCAGCTCTGAGAAGTCCGTGCATTGTGATACCAACACATCACAAGGCTGCTATCAGGTCGGTCACATTCTTCAGTTTGGTTGTCAAATTCATTTATGTTAACTGTTCAGTCGGATTCTCTTATTTTTCGAGGAGCCATTTAATATCAGCTCTTGATCCATATCCATTAGTATTATGTTAGAAGAGAAAGAGTGAGAGAGTGAGAGAGTGAGATGTGTGTTGTGTCAGGTGCGGCTGTACTACGACTGGTTCCTGGTGCCGGGCTCCTGCAAGTGTTGGAGACCAGACTACTTCGCGCGCTATGTGCGCAGACATCACGAGCTCTAGACGCGCACAGCACATACTTCTCATGCATCCTTCTCTACATCCTTAAGTCTGGATCTAACTATCAAAATAACTCTCAAGTAAGTATATGTTCTTCTACCAACATGTTCTTGTGTAATACAAACAGATGTTAATGTTTATACTCGTGTCAACAATCAGTATTGTGTTCTGTATCTGTATCTGTATCTGTACAGCGTTTCCTTATAATTAGTTTAATTCTGTTATATTTCAAGTATTTCTGCTTTTTGACTAAAGTAAAAAACATCTTATGATACTTTGTACACATTTAAATGTGTAGTATTCAGTAATTACTGTATTGATCCTTCAAGTCGGATATAACTAGAAATACTCAAGTTTTATTTTAACTAATGTATGTATGTTTTAATTCTATATATATATATATATATATATATATATATATATATATATATATATATATATATATATATATATATATGTTTTGTTAGGTTTCAATATGTTAGATTCATTGAACATGAAATGTTATTATTGTACTGCATATTGGAGCTTAACGATTAAAATATATTATAAATGTATTGTGTATGCTTTTTTTAAATAGAATATGACACATTTATACAAAAATGATATAATAAGCAATGAATAGTAAGTACAGGGTTAGAAATAAATACATAATGTACATAAGTAATGTTATTGTATCTTAATAAATATATATAAGAATAGAATATATTGTAACGTGTTGTATGATTGCGGTGCTAAATATTTATAATCATAAAAATAAAATGTAAATGTTGTATAATCAATTATACGAGAATATTATAATTATATTTAGTTCCAAGTTCCGGTTGCATTTATAGTTGTTTAGTTTTAATCGCAAATAAGATTAATTTAATTAATAAAGCACTGTCACCAAACAAAAATAGCGACTTTTATTCTGATCGCGTTACAAGAAGTCGCATCTCACTGACTGATACAAAATGAAACGCACACAATAATGTTTGTAAATTATATTCAGTGTATAATTGTCATATTTCACAAAAGTCACATGTTCCTAAATACTTACAATTAAGCACAATTTAAATCTACACATTTCTAGGAATAAATACAACATGAAGTTATTGGATTAAAAATATTTTCCGTGTCACTACGCACCCTAAGTTTGTGCCTCAAGTATACTTATTGAAACCGGGACCGCCGGAGCTAAGATAAAATAATTATCACTTATTTATTGCTTGAAGTTTGATAACAAAGCTTGTTCTCAGGCTGAGAGCTCAGCCGATATTGACAATGTGTCTCCCTCCTCCGGCCGTGCCGCTGGTCGACGGCATCGAGTCTATAACGATTGTCTCCTCTCTACTTGAATTCACAGCTGACACGATTACATTATCACAACCATCACTTTTGTTGATTACATTTTGCAGTTTGGGCTCACTAATGCTCCCCTCAGACTCCACACTAAGGCTTTGTCCCTGTCCGTTGTAAAAATGCACGGAGGGAATGCCCTCCTTCGGGTTAGAGAAGGCGACATAACAGGCGGAGTATGGCGGCGGGGGCTCCTCGAGGGTCACAGCTCGCTTGTCGGCGGCGGACATGCCGGCGGGCGCGCACGCAGAGTACGGCGGCGGCGGGTCCGCGTTATCGTCGGACTGCGATCGAGAAGGCACGTCGTCTCCCTCCAAGTATTGTTCTGAAAAAAAAACCGATAAAAACGTTATCTGTAATTTGTCTGCATTAGCTACTTATGAGTTTGCCTTTTTATAGTTTTTTGAGTTTAGTCCTCGACGGTGATAGGATAGATTACATCAATGCATAGATATAAATGTATTTTGTTAGGCTACAGATGTTAGTTATGTTGTACTAGACAAGCGAGAACATGGAATGGAAATGAGGAAGGAGCAGGATATCGAGATAAAAGACTCCATAACCATTTTTACGACTCTATCTAAAAATGAAATAAATGAGTCACAATCAGCTGATCTATTCCTTACAGGTCAAATAAGAATAATAAATTTATATGAAGTTATATTTGAGAATGTGAAATGCGAGATAGAAAGCATGTCCGTCACCGATGTAGTGAGACAGAGGGGGGACTTACGCGATGTCGCAAGGACGGTAGGAGTCGGCCATTCCACCGACGGTCGCCTTCTCACTGAAACCACACGTACACTTGTACAGTTGACATTGTACTAAACCCGGACATACAGAAAGCAATGTATTGTGAGTTTCAAGTTTCAAGTGGGATCTTCTTTGAATCATCCCAAACACACAAAGGGACAACTTATACATACTAACTTAATACATTTACTTTCCTTTTAGTTTATCGTTATGAAGTTGAGTCTCGGGAAAATACCGTTATGAAATGAAGCCGAAAGGTTGGAGATTGGTAAGATAAGGATACGGTTGAGGTTTTCTCTACTTGTCTTTGTTTGCTCACATTAGATTAGAGCTCTCCTTTTATAAGATTACATGGAGTAGTGGAGTGTTAGTAGAGGACGGTTGCCTTTATTTCTGGATTTCCCTGGTGTTAGATAGTATGCGAGTACTGACGGCTGAGTATCCTCCTGGTGAGACGGTCGACGAAGCGTACGAGCAGCAGCGCGGCCAGCAGCAGCAGTGCCCCCGCCACCCAGCCGCTCGCCAGCCCGCCCCACTCGCCTCGCTCGCCCCGCGCCCTACTCGCTGCCCCTGTCTGCCCCACTCCGCCGCCTCCCACATCCTGCACACAGACCATAAACGACTCAATTAAGGCCTAACGAATGAAGACCAGGTTTGCAATGTGCTGCGAACAGCAAATCGGTTTTATTGCTTGTTATTCTTAAAGTAAATAGGCGTACTTACAAAATGTGGCGGTGGAGTGGCGGGCAGCCGCAGCCAGTGTGGAGGGAACGTGCCCGCGCCCGGCACTCGGCCCAGTGTCTTATCTAGTCTAGAATATGACAAATTTTAATTGTACAACTTATGAAATACAAGATATCTTTTGTGATTTTACAGCCTCACTATGGAAGGGACAATATACATTAATAAAACAAAATCTGCCAGATACCTGAGTCGTGCTTCACATTTGCTCATTTAATGTTGTTGTCGAGTTGATTTTCGAACGAAAAGAGTAGATACAAAATAAACATAAATTACCGAATAATGGGTTCTTCCCCTTTTGATGAGTAGAATATGAAGTCGTGGCTGGCGACGTGCGGCCAGTTGAGCGGCGGCCGCTGCATGGCCTGCAGCTCTCGCAGCGACTGTAGGGATTGCAGAGATTGTAGCGACTGCAGGGACTTGAGCGACTTGAGGGCCTTCAGCGTCTGCAGTGTTAGGAGAGGGTCCTTGGGGTCGTGCAGGCCGCCGAGCGCACGCCGCGAGCCCCACACGCTGGCCAGTGAGGGCCATTTCGTAGGATGCATCTCACATCTGCAGCAAACACATCACGAATATAATTTCACGAAAAACAGAAAAATGTTTATCTTCTTCCGCCTACATTTTACGGGATTCGATGTATAATGTTTTGTCCTTGACTATATTACGGGTTTCCATTGTTGAAACATCTGTATAAAAACTCTATGAAAGAAGTGAGAAAGTTCATAAAGGGCTGTTTTATGAGTAGATGTGTAACAATGTAAAACTCAACGTAAGTAGTTGAATAATAGAATCGTCGTCGCTGTGTATTGATTCCTGTCGATGTTTAATTTAATTATCACAAACAGGATACTCATTAAATGTATTGTGTCTTTGTAATTACAACCTTATCTTACATAAATAAGAGCTATTTTGCTTATTTTCAATTAGCAAGATTAACATTTTTCTGTTTTTGGGCAATTTGTTCAGGGTTATCGTTGGTTAATTTAGTTTCTATTGATTTCATTTGCTTAAACTTATAACTAACGAGTATTTAAATAGCAATTAGAAGTAAACATAATATTAAATCGTTGCTAAGTAACTCTTTGTTAGTAAACACTGGATATTGATTTTTAAATTGTAATTTCTAAGAAGAGAAAAAATAATACTAAACATCCCTGTTAGGGATCGTGTTGAATTTATATAGAAGAAGTGAGAAAAAGATCTGTTTTTTGTGAAGACTTTTTGGCTATCACTGGAAAAATAGTTAGAGGATTTTACTTAGCCTTCTTTATAGCAAATGTGACAAGGTTTGAGACTAAGTACTGCTCATTACAAAATAATTTGCAAGTGGAAGTGACATTGGAGTAGTTATGTTTGCGAGTGTACCTGACTGCATACAAACATTTGCACAATGGTCACACTCCACTTCAGCTGGTGATTACAACCGTCGCGTAACATTCAGTTCACATTTATGACTTGCTGTAGGATTCCATTGCTGTTACACTTCTATTATATGTGTTACGGCAATAGAGTTCTACGGTTAGAATAACCGCATGTCTTAATCATATAAGGTTTACTCCGGGTATATGTACTGTTGACAATCACATTTTCTTCAATACCTCACCAAATTCTAGAGTTTTAAGTGACTATTGATTGACACTATTATTTAATACGAAATGATTTGAGGCACTAATCTGAGGAAGCTTGTAAACACGACACAAACAGACACTTTTCTATTAACCGCAGATTATTAACAAATATGTTTTTATATATTCATTGACTTTAATATACTTAAGTACACTTTGAAATAATATCATAGTAATGTAATAACAAAATACAGTATTTGATTTGTAAGCAAACACAAGCTGTAACAAGATCTGCAGTGAACTCCGCATTGCTTGCGAGGTTTCCTCACGTTACATAAAGATTCAATTGATTATTAAGTGATATATTCACTTACCAATTGGGTCCGATGCCCCGATGAGTCAGGGGCTTGTTAGTCCACTGTGTGGGTCTGGACTTGTGGCTGGAACGATTGAACTGTGGTTGAAGTACTTGCAGTGGAAAGTGCAAGTGAGGCATGTAAACACGGGGGGTACGACACGCATGCGCGGGGGGCTGCGCGCGCTGCAGGGAAGTGGGAGGGGAGGGGATTTCTAGAGGGGCTCGTCTAGGAGTATTAAGTTTACAACCCTTGTACTAGCATTTATTATGATAATATTTTCTTATGTTTGTGCGTGACATGTTTTTATTCTTCTAATATATGTATGTTTAAATTATTCATGAATTATTTAACATTCGAAGCGGAGTAGTTTATAGTATAGTTTCATATCAACTATTTATTTATTTAATCGTTTTATTTTAATTAATGTATTTTGCCGTCTGTTAATTTATGACCTTCCGATCACTATTAAAGAGGCATTTTCTTAATGTTTATCTAATATCAGTTTGATTTTACAATACATCAATTTTTGTCATATCTGTTAGTGTTTCCTGATGGTCGCCTTTATCTGCAGTACAAGTTTTTACAGATAGTGGCTAGTGCTGCACGACAAAAGAACAGAGTCGTCAGATGATTTAGAGCTTAGTTACCAAAGACGTAGGGAAGTGGATAAGAGGATGTGACAGAGGTAATTTTCTAAGACGAATGTTGGTATATGTTGTAACTAAAAGTAGATATGTTAATATTTGAAATATAATTTATTTATAAATATTTTGTAACAAGAATACATGCAGCTATGTGTGTGTGTGTGTGTGTGTGTGCGCGGCAGAGAGAAGCCGGACTTCAAAATATACATTTGTTTATTTATCTGCAATTAATTTAATTAATTTGCTGTAACATTTGTCATAAAATATAATGTAATAGACTAGAACTAGACTAGATTGTAACATCTCTTTGTAAATATAAATATTAAACGCGAAATCTTTTTTTACTAACTCATTGTTCTATGTTTTTAATTTGACATTTCATCTAATTAAAAATTCTTCTCTCAGATATCCCACTCGAAAATTCTGCATTAGTTAACAGTTACAAGAAAATTCTAATGAGCCTTTTGTAAATTCAACTTAAATAAGGACTGCCGTACACGGGCAGCTTTAAGGAGTCAGTGCGATGCTGGTAGCTGGCCGTGTATGTTGGCCCTGATGCCTCAAGTTATTTGTTAATTTTATGATAAAACTGAGATGACATTTCTTTGTAGGGCTGATTCGGCAATAGAAGCCCACCATTACAGTGAGGTGTTCGCGTATTATAGCGTTTCATCATGCACCATTATATGGCGGTCTCCTTGCGCTGTGCGATGGCAAGAACCTGTAGCTCATCGTAGGCTGGCGGCGGCTCGTCGCATCCTTCCAACTCGTAGTCCAAGTCGCTCTCTGTAACACACATCTCTCTTATAAATTATAAAAAAATAAGGCGATTATTTTGATTTCAAGCTAATTTTGGTACTTAGTTAACTGATTAAACAGCTTTTCTGATGGTGTTAACCTAAATGATTAACCATCACAAACATAGCCTCCATATTTCTATTAACAAACACGAAACTAGTAAAGTTACCGGAGAGTGCGGCGGAGTGTGGACGCATGAGCGGCGCGAGCACGTCCCCGGCGCTGGCGTGACGCGCGCGCACCACACACCGCGAGCTGGCGCCCGCCCCGCCACCTCCCCGCAGACACGTGCCCTCCAACACGCGGGCTGGCTCTACACAGTATACAATAACTATACTCTGATCTCTTTTACACAAAAGCGGTAATAAGTGAGAATAGTTGACCTGCTGCGGGCGGAGAGTAGGGCAACTCCGGCGTGTCGCAGTAGCTGGCTCTGGAGTCGAAGTGGTGTACCGCCCCCGAGCGGTCCATCTCCTCCCCGGACACCTGCAGCTCGGCCAGAGGACAAAGGATGTTCCGCGGTCTCTCCCTGTACTTGATGGACTCGTTCACGCACTGCTTCACGTCTTTAGCTTTCACCTTCTTCTCCTCGACGTTCCAAACTTTCAATTCTATGTTCTCTTTATTGAGCATGCAGGACGCGTCTCCGATGTAGAAGTTTGACATGCTGGATGTTTGCTCCGTCACGTCCTCGTCTTTGATGTCTTCCGCGGTCAACTCCTTGTATGATGTTACTGCGGTTTCTGGTTTCTTATTGCGGGAGCTTTTTATATTCGTGTAGTGCTTCTTACAGGGTCTGCCGATGATCTGTTCGTCAGTCTTGTGGTCATGCGTATCGACATCTGCTGTCAGATCTGTGTTAGGGCTGGTGTATGGCGTCAGGGCCTCGGCCTCTGGTCTGAGCGGGATGTAGAGGTCCCTGTTGGATCGCTCCCAGTCGCGCCGGTGTAGGACCTCGTCGATGACGCTGGGCGCAGAGTGATGCCGGGCCGGGTCGACGCGCTCGCCCGTGTCGTGGTGAGACTTGCGCCGGCTGCGGATCTCCTCGTGGCTCCGGTGGGCAGACAGAGGTTGCTTTTTGAAACCTAAGCATCAAATACATTTTTTTTTAATTTCTTTTTATAAACATATGACACATGAGCTGCATTATTTTCAGTAAACAAGAAATCACTAACAATTATTAAGTAAATTTAAATTATAATTGTTTAATATTTTCTTTACAGTAAAAGTGAAACTCCATAGATGTGTTATTGAACATCTCCATGTTCTCGTTGACCTAAAACATTAACCCTGAGACATAGAGTTAGGTTCCTTTGACATAGTTGTACTACATGACCTAGTATTGTGTGACGTCACTGACCCGGTGTGGGGGGGAGGTGCAGAGAGACGGCGCTGCTGCCAAAGCGGCGGGCGAGCAGCTCGCCCGAGTGGCGCCCCGACTCTGGGAACACGTAACACTAGTTACATTCAGGTCAAGGTGAAAACTGTAAACTTATAAGACATTGAGATAAACATTTGACCGTTACTCTGTATACAAAATGTCTTATCCAAACTCACCTGTGGTAATGACCGGTCTTCTGGGATGCTTCTCAGAGCTCGTGTCTGTAGACATACAATTTTAACTAATAACATCAGATCATCATAATCACACATATATGTTGTGTTTTCCGTCAACTTTCTATAGAAGACCACGATAAACGTATGTTTTTATATAACACAGGCAAATAAATTGGCTTGTATAGCGCCCCAATGTAAATGGTCACCAGTCGCCAGGATCAGGGCAGAGTACTTTGCAAGGATTCTCCCGAGGTCTATGTCCAACAGTTGTATAATGGTTTATAATGGACATTTGTAAAGTTGTGTTCAGTTCAGGGCGCACCTGAGTTGGCGTCGTCTGGCCAGCAGCACAGCCAGCACAGCAGCAGCAGCGGCGCGCACACCTCCACGCCCATCAGCGCCGCCGCACCTCCCACACCTCCCATTGCACTTCTTCACCTTCGTGCCTCTACACCAATATACCTCCACACCACAATACCTTTGCACTTTTACCACACCAGCTGACAAAGACAGAACATTAGCACAAGTCAACAAAATGCCGGATCTCGAACTAGTCTTGTATACCTCAGTACTTTGAAGTGAAGTTCCGAAATGGACTGAACTTGGAACTAATTGAACACTTACCTAAGATATTTTACATCCAGACGTTAGCTTGTACATGTATAAATCAGATTTCTGATATAGAACGAGAAAATAACGATGAATTAAATATTTGTGGTGCAGTTAAAGGAAATCTGCAAAGTATTAAACAAGTTTAAATTACTATTTACTTGATATCATTTTGTGAATATAAATGTTACCTGTATTGTTGAGCAGCACAACATATTATAATTATTATACACCGAAACTATTTTATATATGTTTGTTGTTTGATGTTACCACAAGATGTAATGGAATAGTTTCACTTTCGCGTGAGCGCGGACTCCGCACCCTCCCCCGGGATGTTCGCAACAACAAAACGCGCGCAACTCTCTTCTTTCTAAATCTTGGCTGAAATTCACCAGAGAATCATAAAGTTGGAAACACACTGAGCCATTTTCGATTTTTATTTTTGTGGAATGTTTTATGATTTAATAGAGAAGTTTATAGAAATAATTAAACAATAGACTTAAAAGATTTATATCCGTAAATTAAATAGTTTTGAAAAAATATAATTTATTTCATTCATTCATTTGCCTATACTCAGATATATTATATTATAAGTGTAAAATCTTCTAATGTAAATAAATAATAAAATAAGTTCTAAACCGAAATACATCCGGGTTCCAAATATAACATGAAAATTTTGTATTTTTTTTGCACTCGGTGTGCCACTGAGTGTCGGAGGCTGTGGCGCCGGAGTGTCGGCTTCCATCGATCCCTCTCCCTCGCCCCGCCCCGCCCCGCACTCGCGTCATCCCTCTCGCACACATTGCCGCGTCCTCTCGATCGCTCGATCTCTCTCTATCTCTCTCTATCTCTCTGAAAAACCTTTTGTCTCACAGTGCTCGTCATTTATTCAGGATCAATATGTATTAATAACTCGGAATTCATTAAATCACTTTCATAGGTAACAACAGGTTATGTGTTACATTTCACTTGGTTATGTTTCACTTGAATGCTTTTAAAAATACAACTCGATTCAAAATAGCTATCAAATTCAAGGACAACTATGTTGTCGTATTTAACATATGAAAAATATTATAATACATAACTTTTTTTTCACTTGGTCAAGTTTTTTTGAATGGTTTTTGCTTTAAGTGTCCGAAGAGTTTTGACGAAAGAGGTTATAACATAAAAAATTAAATTAAGTCACTTACGAAAATTAAAAAGATTCGCAAGTTAAAGGCAAAAATTACGACGACGTTTAGAAATATAAAGAAATAATTTCGTTCCAAATCAGCCAATTCTTTTTAAATGCATAATTTTGAAAAATATTATGCAAGTGACGTAATTAAATGATTTATGCCTTGAAACAGTCTTAATAAAAAGAGGCAAGTTTATAGAAAGTTGAAGTACACGACTCTGCATTTTGTCAATAAAGCTCGTCATCTTTGTGATAAATAATTTGCTCGTTCTACTACTATTTGAGTTTTTTACAAGACAAATTTATGAAAATCAATTACGGCTGATAGATGGCGCTGTAGTTCAGTCTAAGATAATGCGAAGAATCCGAAATGTCATTTTAGAAGACTTCATAGTTTCGTGTTATTTAATTCCGTAATATGGATTCTTACAAACAATTTATAAAAACTTTTTGTGTTAAAAGTTAAAGTTCAACCCGATTTTCGTTCAATCAACTTTATTGCCTTTACATTACTTTTAATTTCGAGTGTGATGCGACGCTCGACTTTAAATTACACAAGCCTATTATAGACGTGAAAAAAATAAGTGAAATAAATAAGCACAAATAATATTAAATTAACTTTTATTTCAAAAATTTGTATGAACAAACCTTAAGTTTTACAAAATTTGGCAAATATTATATGAAAGCGAAACAAACTTACATTCTACTTCATTATATTTTATTGAGCTAATGTTTTTTTTATTCTTAATAATAGTTGAGGTATAAAAGCTACAGCAAAATGAGGTACTGTAACTGTAGCGTAGAACACATTCGTAGCACTTTGTGTAGCACTTTTATTTGGTCGAATTGAATTTTTAGCATAAATTCTGACAAAATTAGTTTAAATGTATAAGAAAAATTTGTCTAAATATAAGTTTACAAATTTGTTATTTTTTAAGTAATTCTATTATTTATTTTGAAACATTTTTACATTAAACAATGAAACAATATACATATACAACATAAATATATAATATTACACAACCATATACATAATTGAAAATATTTTTTGTGTATATAACAATTAATCTTTAACAAAACTATCAAAAAACCAAAACTTATTATAAATCTACTCAATTATTTCCTTAAATATACTTTACATACATATATATATATATAACTATGATTGTGTTTAAAAAATAGATACAAATATAAAATTGACCAAAGTATTAGCGATGTGGAGGCGAGCTCGTCTCTGTAACTCAACTCGCCTCCACCTCGCGATGTAGAGATTGAACATATTTTTAGTAACAAATATAATATATGATTTATTAATTTATCGCAATGGTATGACTGTGAGTGCGGGCAACGTGTTGCACGTGTCAGTGGCGGGAGACAGCACGATGGCGGGCGGCTTGTGCGGGGAGCGCACGCGGCGTGCGGGCACTGTGGCGGCGCGGTGCTGCCCCCTCCCGCGCGGCGACGTCGGAGACAGGGGATGTCTTCGGCTAGGGGAGGTCGGGGAGAGGGGACCTCTCCTGGGGGAGGTCGGGGAAAGAGGACCTCTTCGCGAAATGTAGTACCCATCGGATCTTCGATTTGGAGACGTTGGAGATATTGAACGTCTCGGGGATGTGTAGTAGGCGAAGACTCTCCGGTTGGGAGAGGTGGGCGACACCGGCAATCTAGGGGGAGAGGCGAGCAGGGGGACGGGGGAAGTGGGGGAGAAGGCGGAGTGGCCGCGCGCGGGGGTGCCGGGGGAGGCGGGGAACACGGTGTCCTGCGGCAACGCGCGGCACAGCCGGGCCATCGCCGTCGCACTTTCCCGCACTCCTGCAAGAAATACAAAGAGCAGGTTAACATAAAACAAAGGACAATCGTGTGCGTCTGTCTTATAGCAATGGCTTGCGCTCTCTTCAGTACATTGTAACGACATAATCCTGTGGTATGGAGTAAGTACTGACCTGGCTGCACGGGGTATGCAGTGGGCGAGAGCGGGGGCGGGTCGAGCTGCGGGGGCGGCGGGGGGCGCACGGAGCGCACCTCCTGGAACTCGTGGTGCGACAGCTCTGGAACACAATAAAGAATCCTGTGTTATCGTCAGTTTTAACTGCAATATCATGTGTAAATATATGCTGATATCTCTGTTTATTCATAAATAGTGGAAGTGGAATGAGTAAACTAAGTAAAGGCTTATATTCAACAAAAAAATCATTTTATAGAACTCTTATACACAAGACTTCACTGTACTCACCTTTAATTCTCCGCAAGCAGAAGAAGATGAAGTAGCAACAGACGCAGATGAGGAGCAGCAAGATGCCAGCCATGGCCACGTAGTAGGCGACGTGGCTCGGTATCTTGGTGGCGCCGGCGCCGTACGAGCCCGGCACACCCATCCTCACTGGCTCCTGGGAACCAGCGGCATTGGTACATTAGTACCAAAAAATTTGTTCAGTTACCTTTCTAATCAGAATTAAACTACGTATAAAAGTTGTCGGAAAATCTTTCGTTGATGTCTTTTATATGCACAAACGTAATTGATTTAAAATTGAACGTTTGCCAGAAATACGACTAATTTTGTGAGATAATGAAAAAGAAGAAGAAAGTACAATCTAAGCATCATATCGTCTCAAAATAGAAGCAATAATCCGTATTAATGAAATATCTTTAATATCCTTAATTTATTTCAAACAAGTGACAACTATTTCCTTTAGGTTTGTGTTAATCTTCGTCTACTACCCAAAAGTAATACTGAGACTTACTTCATCTTCTAGCTGAATAACTATTTTATTTTCAGTTAAAATCTATTTGTAAGCATCAACAAAATATCCTTACTATCGTTAACTCCAATCGATCCAACATTTACACACACACAGTTTATAACATTAATTCACCAAATCAAGATCTCATTTCTAAGCATCACATTTTTAATACGTTCTACTAGATATTATAAATACTGCACACTTTTAATATTAAATAGATATTTTAAATTGAATCACTTGATCTTAGAGTGTCAATAAGTAACACTGAATGCCGGATCGCTGCTACTTGACAGTGTGAGACACGGAGGAGAAGGGTGTTGGTTCTCTGTGTCCGCTGCGTGTGCGTGTGCTTGGAAGACGAGATGTTGTGCGAGGAATAGACGCAGCAACAAGTAGCGCCGCCAGCCGGGCGCCGGCGCCGGCACTTAGGGCTGAACACACAAGTTTTCCTAGATTACCTATTTTGTTATTAATTCCTTATGTACTTTTTCAATAGTTGTGGGACTTTTTGTTTATTGTGATTGGATTATATGTTTCTAAAAACGAAATTATAAACGTCACGAAACGAATACTGGATTTTAGTTAACTTTTACAAATTTAATAGAATGTGATAAAGATAAAAGGTTAATATTTCGCTTCCCTCTTGTGTTTGAAAAGCCAAGTTAAGATTTAAGAAAGTATGGGCAGCCCTATGCGGGCGCCGCGACGTCGGCGACGGAGAATCGTTGACCCCCG